>NW_027016637.1:79608-238517 GCF_036934945.1 Oncorhynchus masou masou | reverse complement strand
ATTGCCAACAGTAAGTGGACTTCAGTGGATTCGGCTTTTTCAGTCACACATGTTGCTGACAGGTGTCTAAAATCAAGCACACAGCCATGTAAGTGAACACCCCCCTGAAATGGACAAAAATGAATGGGAAGTCATTGGCACTGGACAAACCATATACACGGTGTCCAATACCACTCAATTTGGCGTCGTTTCGTTCAAAGTTGATCGCAAATGCCATATGGCAAATGCCAGGGTTAACACTTTGAAAATCCAACAGGTGGCGAGTGCGCTCCACCGTGGTTTTTCATATTGCAAATGCAACACAAGTCAACATCCAAAAGCAAAATTTTGAAAAAGTGAAGAAAAAAAATCAAAAACCTAGCAACCTCTTAAAGTGCTTTCTGGACCATTTTTCGAAATTGTTTTGATTTTTTTGGTCAATTACATGTGTAGTAAGAACTGTATGAATATACTTTTGTCCATAAGTGCATACTTGTGCATAAGGCATATGTTTTGTCCATTTGCAATATGATTTCATAGGAAGTCAAAAGTAACTTTTTTTGGGGGCCAAATGCCATAAGAAATTTGACATGCTCAAAAATCCTGCAGAAATGCAAAATTGACTGGCCCGATGAACTCAGGATGGCCGGGCAGTGATAGTTGTTCCTTTCCATCGCTCGTTAGGGTTGATTTCAGAATGTCACTTTGGTGATGGTACCTCACTGTTTAAACATATTGCAAATGGACAATAGTCACCAGCAAGTCACTGTCCATCAGTCAATTAGATATCATTATGACACCAAACTGATACAAACTGACACCAAACCCACTTTTTCCAACTTATTTAGAAGCCAACTATCACATATTTCAGAGCAGGCCCGTAATTCACAGCGCCTTCAGTTTAAAACATAATAAAAACGTAAAACACATAGTTATGTTCTAGCTGCGGGTCCAGTTCAGACATTATGTGTAGGCCTATGTGAGGCGACCCCGAATCCCGAGTTTCAGCTCGATAGGTCCATCGGTGCCCGAGCAAAACCCTAATTGGTGCTGAAAATCCATTTTTTTCCATGCCTTGCTATGGGGGTCCTTGAATGAGCTATCGGACAGAAACGTTGGGGTCCGTCTTTATGGGCCGAGCCGGTTTCAATGCACCTAGTCTTGCGTCTCTGAGACTTTTCTAAATGTCGTCATTTTTGTAATGGTCTTTGAAGTCATTGCAAATGTACAAGGCTGTTTCTCGGTCCGAGAACCTTCTAGAGCCACCTAACTCACCACGCACTATTGACCTGATGTCTAGAACAGGTTTCTAAAGTTTCAGAACTCTAGGTCTGACGGTTCTTTTTAGCTCAAACAAAGATAACTATTGCAGGCACTGTCTGTCTCTACGCACCCCAATGGGTCCCTCCTGCCAAGCTGTGTGTGTGTGGGATTTAGTTTTTCTTAGAAATTTTATGGGAATCATGACTGATTTACAGTTCATGGGGGTTGCCTAATCACACATATGAAGCTTTGAAAAGGTCTGACCATTTTAGCCCTTCAAAACAGCCACTATGACACAATTTTAAGGCACTTCCGGTTGGCACAGGAAGCTATAATAAACGCATATCCTGATTGGTGTATGCCTTTACAGAATCCTGAGTTTTAAGTCTTTACGTTAAGAACTGAGTTATTTACGGAGGGTTTAGTGAGTGTGTGTTATTTCAGAAAATCATAGAAAATCACAGAAATCTCGCAGAGCTCCGCAGCACACTTTAAAAATATGAACACCCTGCAACTGGATCTGTAACTATTTTTTTTTTTAAACTATTTTTGAACATCACCAATTTGAAATTGTACGATTTCTCTTAAATGACGATAGATAAATGGCTGGTTCTTTTTTTATTGACACCGGAGGCTCCTTGACTTTGACGTGAAGTGAAAAAATTATTGCTCTATTTTCATTTTGGACCTTTTTCCCAGAAAAATGGCCGTAACTCAAAAAAAAAAATATATATATAAAACGGAAACTGAATGTCCGAGAGTTCGTTTGATGACTTCCCGGTAGATCCGGCCCTGCCGCACGGCCCGGCGCTGTCCGCGAATTTAACAAACGTTGTCGGACATCTGGTAAGGGAATACCCCCTGAAATGGACAAAAATGAATGGGAAAACATTGGCATAGTACAAACCATGTACACGATGGACAATACCACCCAAATCGGCGTTGATTCATGCAAAATGTTTTGCAAATGCCATATGGCAATTGCCAGTTGTAACACTTCAAAAATCCAACAGGTGGCGTGTGCACTCCACCGTGGTTTTTCACGGAAAATGGGAAATGGACCCCAAGTCAACATCCAACAGCCAAATTTAGAAAAAATGAATTTTTTGTCAAAAACTTATCACCCCTTAAAAAAGTGCTTTCTGGACCGTTTTTCGAAATTCTTTCGCTTTTTATGTCAATTACACATGTGTAAGAACTGTATGAATATACTTTTGTCCAATTTTATTATCATAATTCTTTTTTAATTACTTGCGCATTAGGCACATGTTTTGTCCATTTGCAATATGATTTCAAAGGAAGTCAAAAGTCAAAAGTCAAAAATTGCAAAATTTCATAAACTTCACACACCCCTAAAAAAGTGCTTTCTGGACCGTTTTTCGAAATTCTTTCGAATTTTGTGTCAATTACACACGTATAAGAACTGTATCAACATACTTTAGTCATATTTTATTATCATTATTTTTTTTATTTTTTTTACTTGTGCATTAGGCATATGTTTTCTCCATTTGGAATATGATTTCATAGGAAGTCAAAAATAGCTAAATTTTATAAAAAACTTCACACACCCTTAAAAAGTGCTTTCTGGACCGTTTTTCGAAATTCTTTCGAATTTTATGTCAATTACACACATATAAGAACTGTATCAACATACTTTAGTCATATTTTATTATCATAATTTTTTAAATTTTTTTACTTGTGCATAAGGCATATGTTTTGTGGGGGCCAAATGTCATAAGAAATTTGACATGCTCAAAAATCCTGCAGAAATGCAAAATTGACTGTCCTGATGAACTCGGGATGGCCGGGCAGTGATTGTTGTTCCTTTCCATCACTCGTGGTGTTGATTTCATCATGTCCATTTCTTTATGTTTTCTCACTTTTGCAAAGTCACTGTGCATTTGCAATATGGTTCAATGGGCATTCACCATCACAAATTTGTCATGCTATAAAAATCGTGCAGGAATGCCAAATTGACTGGCCCGATGAACTCGGGATGGCTGGGCAGTGATTCTGGTACCTCTCCATCGCTCGTTATGGTTGATTTCAGAATGTCACTTTTGGTGATGGTACCTTACCATTTAAACATATTGCAAATGGACAAGAGTCACCAGCAAGTCACCGTCCATCAGTCAATTTGATATTATTCTGACACCAAACTGATACAAACTGACACCAAACCCACTTTTCCCAACTCGTTTAGGAGCCAAGTATCACATACTTCAGAGCTGGCCCAAAATTCACAACACCTTCGGTTCAAACCATAAAAAAACATAAAACACGTAGTTACGTTCTAGCTGCGGGTCCATTTCTTGTGTTATGTGTAGGCCTAGCTGAGGCGACCCCGAATCCCAAGTTTCGGCTCGATAGGTCATTTGGTGTCCGAGTAAAACCCTAATTGGTGCTGAAAATCCACTTTTTTCAATTACTTGCTACGGGGTCCTTGAATGAGCTATCGGACAGAAACGTTGGGGTCCGTCTCTATGGGCCGAGCCGGTTTCAATGCACCTAGTCTTGTGTCTCTGAGACTTTTCTAAATGTCGCCATTTTTGTAATGGTCAAAATGAATTGAAGTCATTGCAAATGTACGAGGCTGTTTCTCGGTCCGAGAACCTTCTAGAACGCCGTAACTCACCACGCACTATCGACCTGAGGTCTAGGACAGGATTCTAAAGTTTCGGAACTCTAGGTCTGACGGTTCTTTAAAAGTTCCAACAAGGTTAACTAATGCAGGGAGTGTATGTCTCTACGCACCCCAATGGGTCCCTACTCCCAAGCTGTGTGTGTGTGTGATTTAGTTTTCCTTTGAAATTGTATGGGAAAATGACTGATTTACAGTTCATGGGGGTTGCCTAATCACATATATGAAGTTTTGGAAAGATCAGATTTTTTTAACCCCTCGAAACAGCCCATGAGACACAAATTATGGCACTTCCGGTTGGCACAGGAAGCTATAACTCAACACACATCCTCATTGGGGTATTCTATTACAGAATCCTGAGTTTTAGGTCTTTACCATAAAAACTGACTGATTTACACAGGGTTGAATGCACTATGTCTATCAAACTGCAGGCAGGTTATGGATATACACTTTTAGGGCGATTTTAACCACTTCCGGTAGGTCCAGGAAGCTTAGAATCGACACAGGTAGACCTTATAGTGGCCTGATGGACTGGTACCGAAGACAGGTTCATAAGGCATTCATAACCCATATAAGCTCCAGGTTGAATTTAGTGGAGCAGGCAATGTATTCCTATGGGGAGAGATATCATTGTATTCTATGAGATCAAAAAACCCTGTTTTACTGTTAAGGGTTAATGCCACACGGTCAAACTTAGGCTTGCACGGATCGGAAGGACCTTAGGAACATTCCTGTGGTTGAATTGTCTTTCTAAACCAAACGGTTCCGCCGCTGTCACCCAAAATCAAATGACGTTGTGGTGCAGGCTTCATTTTGGGCCTACTTTTCTCATGGTCGCTGCGCTCAGACCGAGCGAGCTACGGTCAAGCGGGGCGTCTCGTTGAACTCGGCACAGTCTGGACACTATGGTGATGCCATTTTTTGTGTTGATTTCAGAATGCCATTTTGGTGATGGTCCCTCTCCGCTTAAACATATTGCAAATTAACAAAAGTCAACTAGCAAGTCAGTGTCCATCAGTCAATTAGATGTCATTCTGACACCAAACTGATATCAACTGACACCAAACCCACTTTTTCCAACTCATTTAGAAGCCAACTATCACATATGTCAGAGCAGGCCCATAATTCACAGCGCCTTTAGTTTAAAACATAATAAAAACGTAAAACACATAGTTACGTTCTAGCTACGGGTCCAGTTCGGACATTATGTGTAGTCCTATGTGAGGCGACCCCGAATCCCGAGTTTCGGCTCGATAGGTCATTTGGTGTCCGAGTAAAACCCTAATTGGTGCTGAAAATCCACTTTTTTGCATTTACTTGCTACGGGGTCCTTGAATGAGCTATCGGACAGAAACGTTGGGGTCCGTCTCTATGGGCCAAGCCGGTTTCAATGCACCTAGTCATGTGTCTCTGAGACTTTTCTAAATGTCGCCATTTTCGCAATGGTCAAAATGAATTGAAGTCATTGCAAATGTACAAGGCTGTTTCTCGGGTCCGAGAACCTTCTAGAGCCACCTATCTCACCACGCACTATCGACCTGAGGTCTAGAACAAGTTTCTAAAGTTTCGGAACTCTAGGTCTGACGGTTCTTTTTTAGCTCGAACAAAGCTAACTATTGGAGGCAGTGTCAGTCTACGCACCCCAATACGTCCCTCCTTCCAAGTTGTGTATCTGTCTGATTTATTTTTCCTTTGAAATTTTATGGGAAGAATGACTGATTTACAGTTCATGGGGGTTGCCTAATCACACATATGAAGTTTTGGACAGGTCTGATTTTTTTAACCCTTTGAAACAGCCCCTGAGACACCAATTATGGCACTTCCGGTTGACACAGGAAGCTATAAGTCAACACATATCCTCATTGGGCTATGCTTTTACAGAATCCTAAGTTTTAAGTCTTTACGTTAAAAATTGACTGATTTACACAGGGTTCAATGCACTATGTCTATCAAATTGCAGGCAGGGTATGCATATACACTTTCAGGGTGATTTTAAGCACTTCCGGTTGGTCCAGGAAGCTTAGAATCGACACAGGTGGACCTCATAGTGTCCTGATGGACTGTCATCAAAGACAGGTTCATAAGGCATTCATAACCCATATAGGTTTCAGGTTGAATTTAGGGGTGCAGGCAATGTATTCCTATGGGGAGAGAAGTCAATGCAAACTGTTTGATGTAAACACCTTCTTTTAACTGTGAAGGGTTAATGCCACACGGTCAAGGTTAGGCTTGCACGGATCGGGGGGACCTTAGGAACGTACCTGAGGTCGAATTGTGTTTCTCACCCTAACGGTTCTCTCACTGTCACCCAAAAGCAAATGACATTGTGGTGCAGGCTTCATTTTGGGCCTACTTTTCTAATGGTCGCTGCGCTTAGACCGAGTGAGCTACGGTCAAGCGGGATATCTCGTTGAACCCGGCACGGCCTTGGGAATATGTTTATGCCATTGCCTGCTCTCTGTGTCTTTAAGCACCGCGCTTTGTCACTCCATCCTTGCTGTGTGTGTGTGTGAGAGCTTTTCTTTGACATCTGTTGGGAGAAATGACTGATTTTACAGTTCAGGAGGGTTGCCTAATCACACATATGAAGTTTTGAAAAGATCTGACCTTTTTAACCCTTGGATACAGCCACTATGACACCATTTAAGGCACTTACTGTTGGCACAGGAAGCTATAAATAAACTCATATCCTCATTGGGGTATGCCTTTACAGAATCCTGAGTTTTAAGTCTTTACGTAAAGAACTGAGTTATTTACGGAGGGTTTAGTGAGTGTGTGTTATTTCAGAAAATCATAGAAAATCACAGAAATCTCGCAGAGCTCCGCAGCACACTTTAAAAAGATCCGTATGAACACCCTGCAACTGGATCTGTAACTGTTGAAAAAAAAACACCTAACTTTGAACATCACCAATCTGTCATTGTACGATTTCTCTTAATTGACGATAGATAAATGGTTGATTTGTTTTTTATTGACACCGGAGGCTCCTTGACTTTGACGTGAAGTGAAAAAATAATTTCTCTATTTTCATTTTGGACCTTTAATCCCAGAAAAATGGCCATAACTCAAAAACCGTTGAGGCCTAGACGCCATCTTGTTCGGGGCCAACTGCCCATTATGCCAAGCCTACGCACACCAAGTTTTGGCTTCGAAATATTTTCAGTTTTCGAGATAAGGCCCCGTCGTGATTTGTGATGTTTTGTCAAATTGCAATTTGATTGCTTATGCCCTCTTGTGGGATTTTCCGGGATAGCGGAAAAATGACCAAAATTTGATTATTTTATAAAACAAAAACCGAATGTCCGACAAAGTTCATTTGATGACATCCCGGTAGGTCCGGCCCTGCCGCTCGGCCCGACGCCGTCCCCGAATTTTACAAATGTTTTCGGACGTCTAGTAAGGGACGGTACATTTGCAATATGGACTTTCTCACTAACCATACAGAAATTGTCGAAATGTTCCCTTAATGTATGTAAGGGACCGTACATTTCCAATATGGACTTTCTCACTCACCATATGGCGATTGTCAAAACGTTCCCTTAAGGTATGCAATCTCCATAGACAAACATTGACAGTAGAATGGACTTACTGAAGATCTCATTGACTTTCAACGTGGCATGTCTAGGGGCAACAACGGCTCAGCCGTGAAATGGTAGACAACACAAGCTCACAGAACGGACCGCCGAGAGCTGAACCACGTAGAGCGTAAAAATAATCCTCTGTTGTAAAACTCACTGCTGAGTTCCACATACTTTGGCCTTGTACTTTATCTCCTTCCTGGACTCACAGTGATCTGCTCAGGAAATATCAACATATTATAATTATATTCAACTGAGTTCCTTCATTCATACAACTTCCTCTGCACGTCTCATGATGACTGTTTAGCTTGTCAGTGTGCTTTTCTAAATAGATCACTCAGTCAAGTAGGAATCAAATAGAACTTAAATATCCCAGAATGCTTTGTATTTGAGTGTTACCTCAGTGAACGTCTCTACTCACTACCACTGTCACAAAGAGAGAATAAGGGAGGAGGAGAGGAAGAGATAGTAATAAAAATATATTTGATCTTTCCTAAGTTCTCACCAGTGATGTCATCATAACCAGTAACCTTTTCTACTCTTGGCCCAGCCTGACCCTGGCATATAGTATCAGACCTTGTAGTTCAGATGGTACTGAAGTGAAGCTGCCTGATGGATGTCCAGCTGTTTATTTTCTATAAAGTGAAGTGAACTTATTCCTGTCTCCTGCCTGCATTATTCCCAACCCGATCCTGAGTGACTAAGTACCCATTTCTACCTCTTACAGTATCAAACATAGCAAACTACAATCTTTTATCCAACATATGTGTGTATAGTCCTCGACGGTGTCATCATCAAAACTGATTGAATGTTCAACCAACTCTTTTTCTCCAGAGTATGTGCGGCTTGTGGATGGAGCTGGTCTCTGCTCCGGGAGAGTGGAGGTGAAGTCCAATCAGTCCTGGGTCTCAGTGTGTGAAGCTGACTTTGACCGGCAGGATGCAGAGGTAGTCTGTGGGGAGCTTGGCTGTGGGGCTCCTGCAGCTCTACAGGGGGGGCTCTATGGAGAAGGTGAGGGTCAGACCTGGGATAAAGAGTTCCAGTGTAAAGGCAATGAGTCCCTTCTCCTGGACTGTGACACCTCAGACAGAAAAAACAACACCTGCCTAACTGGTAATGCTGTTGGACTCACCTGCTCAGGTAAGAAACAGTTTGTCACTCAATCAACATTGTTTCTCATCAGGAGTGAAGAATATGAGAGACAATATAGGTGTGTTTTAGTGAGAAAATAGTAAGATTACTGTCTCTCTCTTTTCTTTTCTCAGAGCCTGATGATGTGAGGCTGGTTGGAGGAGGCAGTCGCTGTGCTGGTGGAGTGGAGTGGTACAACCAGGGAGAGTGGAGGACTGTGGGAGCTGATGACTGGAACCAGAGGGATGTAGCTGCAGTAGTGTGTCGACAGCTGGGTTGTGGCTCCACTGTTTCAGTACCACCTGGAAACACCACTAGAGGGTTCAGAGTTTCCTGTTCTGGGTCTGAGGGCGCACTGAGGGAGTGTAGGAGAAGTTATGATCTCCTTCCTGGACTCACAGTGATCTGCTCAGGTAATAACAAGATGCACCATGTGGCCAAAAGTATGTGGACATTAGTGGATTTGGCTATTTCAGCACACCCGTTGCTGAGAGGTGTATAAAATTGAGCACTGTCGTGGAAATTTCCTCTTTTTACCAAATCATGAGAGCAAACCACACACAAGTCAGTTAGTTATCACAAAGTCCATCTTTAATTATATGAGCTCTATCACAACCCTGTGACTCTCAGATCAATTCAGTGTCTATCAATGAATTCTCTGAGAGTCCCCTCCACATTTCAACTGAGATCTTTTATAGCAAAGACACACAGGATAAGACAGCATCGGCATAATTCATCGTTCAGCTTTGTCTCCTTTCTCAAACTCAGAACCATAAACCAATCCTCCATATCAACAGGCATATATCAAATCCATCCTATCTTGACAAGATCAGAGACACACTGACTGGCACACAGACATTGTGGAGCCAAGAGATACACGCTTGACCTCTCCCCTCTCTCCGGCACATTGGCAACTTAGTCTTGACAGAGAACAGATACTGCAACCCCGCCACAGTATTATACAAAAATAACATTCTGATGAGAAGTAACTTACAAACATATGATGAATCTAAAACATCTTACCTATGTTACCAACCAATTCTGATTATTCCCCAACAGCACACCGCCATGCAATCTCCATAGACAAACATTGGCAGTATAATGGCTTTACTGAAATGCTCTGTGATTTTCAACATGACACGTCAAGGAGCAACAACGCATCAGCCACAAAACTCACTGCTGAGTTCCACATACTTTAGTCCATGTATTATATCTCCTTCCTGGACTCACAGTGATCTGCTCAGGAAATATCAACATATTATAATTATATTCAATTCATTTCCTTCATTCATACAACTTCCTCTGCACCTCTCATGATGACTGGTTAGCTTCTCAGTCTGCTTTGCAAAATAGATCACTCACTCAAGTAGGAGTCAAATACAACTTAAATATCCCAGAATGCTTTTGTATGTGAGTGTTATCTCAGTGAATGTCTCTACTCACTACCACTGTCACATGTTATGTTATTGTCAGATCTAAATGAGGAAAGTAGTTGAGGAGCTACGTTTTCTTTTTCTCTCCTCTAGTTCCAGATGTCCTGCTTAAGCCTGATATCAACATATGTTGTCTCAGTGACTGTAGGCCCACTACTCATGTTGCCCTGTGAGGGAGGGTGGCTGGCACTGTTACATGCTGATGTTATTGTCATATCTATAGGAAACTAGTTGAAGAGGTTTTTCTTGTTCTCTTTCATTGTTACAGATCTCCTGGTCCAGCCTGATATCTTCCTGACTGACTCAATGGGAGGGGTCTCCAGGGGCCACCAGGGGCCCGAGATGTTCAGGGGCTACAACTTCACCATCACCTGCTCCACTCAGCCACAGTACCCAGGAGGCTCCTTCCTCCTCACGTTCACCGGCTCCAACAGAACCCAGACCCAGCCAGCTGTCAATCACTCTGCTGCCTTCCTCTTCCCTGCTGCAGATGACTCCCACCAAGGGAACTACAGCTGTGTTTATGAGAATTATGTTTTCTCTCACAACTTCTCCTCTGAGAGTGAGCTCCTCTCCCTCGCCATCACAGGTAACTGAACATGAACCAGACTTATAACTTTGTCATTGACAGATTTCCCACAGATCTATGTGATGATGATCAGTCCCCTCATCAAAGGTGTTTCTGTTTGCAGCCTCTCCTCTGCCAGCCTTCATCATCAGACACGTTGTAGTGCTGCTGATCCTACTGACAGCCATCACCACCTCCTACCTGTATTACAAGGTAAAGACATTTACTCAGACGTTACAAGTCATTTAAACTAGAGGGAGAGGGTGAGGGGGAGAGGGAGGGAGATACGAGAGAGTAATTGTCTGACTGTTGGTGCTGTGTCTCCCTAGCGCACCAGGAGGCAGAAGAGAGTGAACAGGGTGAGCAGCATGGATCTTTATGTCAATGCCATGGAGATGGTCTCTCTGAGCTCCAGAGCTGAAGCTGGACCGGGAGAGGAGAGAGCAGCCCAGGGGACGGAGTAGGAGTAGAATGAAGCTGACCCTTCATGCTGATCTTAGGTCAGTTTTGTGTTTTAAATCGATGGTCAGCAGTGGACTGGTGTTTAAATTGTGGTGACAAACCTTAAGTATTTCTAATTTTAATAACAATTTAAGAATAAGTTTATTTTTCTAGAACCTTGTAAAAAATCTAAAAGGAGTGACTGCAACCACCATTATTCATTTAGTTTGTTTTTACAACCAGAGAAACATGGGGTTTTGGGTAACATGGGGTTTTGGGAAACATGGGGTTGTGGGTAACATGGTGTTTTGGGTAACATGGGGAATTGGGTAACATGGGGTTCTGGGTAACATAGGGTCCAGGGTAACATGGGGCTTTGGGTAACATGGGGTTTGGGTCACATGGGGTTTTGGTAACATGGGGTTCTAGGTAACATGGGGTTTTGGGTAACATGGGGTTTGGGTAACATGGGGTTTGGGTAACATGGGGTTTTGGTAACATGTGGTTTTGGGGTAACATGGGGTCTTGGTAACATGTGGTTTTGGGTAACATGGGGTTTTGGGGTAACATGGGGTTTTGTAACATGGGGTTTGGTAACATTGGGTTTTGGTAACATGTGGTTTTGGGGTAACATGGGGTCTTGGTAACATGGGGTTCTGGGTAACATGGGGTTCTGGGTAACATGGGGTTTTGGGTAACATGGGGTTTTGGGTAACATGGGGTTTTGGGTAACATGGGGTTTTGGGTAACATGGGGTTTTGGGTAACATGGGGTTTTGGGTAATATGGGGTTTGGTAACATGGGCTTTTGGGGAACACAGGGTTTTGGGTGACAATCGGGTTTGGGGTAATATGGGTTTGGGGTAACATGGGGATGGGGTAATATGGGATTTGGGGTAACATGGGGTATTGGGTAACATGGGGGTGTACTGTAACATGGGGGTGTACTGTAACATTGGGGTTTGGGTAACATGGGGTTCTGGGTAACGTGGGATTTGGGTAACATTGGGTTTGGGTGACATTGGGGTTTGGGTAACATGGGGTTTGGGTAACATGGCGTTTTGGGTAACATGGGGTTTTGGCAACGTGGGGTTTTGGTAACGTGGGGTTTTAATTATTTTAAGAGTTGCTAAATTACTGTCTGTTTTGTTTTCTTGAATATCTGCTTTCGTCTTTATCTTTTTTAGTGTCTCTTCGATTCTTTATCTTATTTAGTGTCTCTTAGATTCTTTATCTTATTTAGTGTCTCTTAGATTCTTTATCTTATTTAGTGTCTCTTAGATTCTTTGTCTTATTTAGTGTCTCTTAGATTCTTTATCTTATTTAGTGTCTCTTAGATTCTTTATCTTATTTAGTGTCTCTTAGATTCTTTATCTTATTTAGTGTCTCTTAGATTCTTTATCTTATTTAGTGTCTCTTAGATTCTTTATCTTATTTAGTGTCTCTTAGATTCTTCATCTTATTTAGTGTCTCTTAGATTCTTTATCTTATTTAGTGTCTCTTAGATTCTTTATCTTATTTAGTGTCTTATATTCTTTATCTTATTTAGTGTATCTTAGATTCTTTATCTTGAAGTGTTTCCATTATTAGTCCAGGTATTATTATAATCATCTGTTCATTCTTTGTTTTTTGAAAAAATAAATACAAAGGTCATTTTTTTCTGAAGTCATTTTGGTTTGTTGTTGTTTACCTCATGATGTTATTGATTATAAATGTTATGATATTGATTATGATGTAGATTATTGTTTTGATGTTGTTAGTAGTATAAACTGCCATGTAATCAACTGAATGCTTTTAATAAAATTACAGGCTGTCAGTCTTGTGTGATTTAATTATTAGACAGACTACAACATACAGTATGAATTAACTGAGATCAGTCTGTGTGATTCCCCTCTTGGACAGACTACAACATACAGTATGAATTAACTGGTCATACATTTGGCAGGAGGTTAGGAAGTGCATGTCAGTTTCCACCTCATTTTGTGGGTTGTGGGCACATAGCCTGTCTTCTCTGGAGAGCCAGGTACTGACCTGTATATAGTCCTGCTATTGTTATTTTACTGCTGCTCTTTAA
Organism: Oncorhynchus masou masou; assembly: GCF_036934945.1. Taxonomy (NCBI): domain Eukaryota; kingdom Metazoa; phylum Chordata; class Actinopteri; order Salmoniformes; family Salmonidae; genus Oncorhynchus; species Oncorhynchus masou. The sequence continues at coordinate 225,410 of NW_027016637.1, read as the reverse complement.
TTACTTTTTACTCTTTAATTACTTGTTACAGGCCAACCCAAGTTGTACTGTTCAGTAGGATAATAGTAGACCAACCCAAGCTTTATTGTTCAGTAGGATAATATAATTTGACCAGCATTTGTTTTGAAAGTTTCCAATCTGAATACTGGCATGTTGAAAGCTGTTGTGTAGGTCAGTGATGTAGTGGTGCCGGAAGAAGTGGGTATACAGTACTCTAATTTAGTAAAACATTTTCCAAACGGCCCAGTGAAGGAAAGGCACCCTGTTTGAAAGGCACGAGAAACAGTGATACACACTCTGAATGATCTAAATGATGAATCCCATATTGGTCTTTCACAGTCAGACCAACCCAAGCTGTACTGTTCAGTAGGACAATAGTAGACCAACCCTAAGTAGGATAATAGTAGACTGTACTGTTCATTAATAGTAGACAACCCAAGTGTACTGTTCAGATAATAGTAGACCAACCCAAGCTGTACTGTTCAGTAGGATAATAGTAGACCAACCCAAGCTGTACTGTTCAGTAGGATAATAGTAGACCAACCCAAGCTGTACTGTTCAGTAGGATAATAGTAGACCAACCCAAGCTGTACTGTTCAGTAGGATAATAGTAGACCAACCCAAGCTGTACTGTTCAGTAGGATAATAGTAGACCAACCCAAGCTGTACTGTTCAGTAGGATAATAGTAGACCAACCCAAGCTGTACTGTTCAGTAGGATAATAGTAGACCAACCCAAGCTGTACTGTTCAGTAGGATAATAGTAGACCAACCCAAGCTGTACTGTTCAGTAGGATAATAGTAGACCAACCCAAGCTGTACTGTTCAGTAGGATAATAGTAGACCAACCCAAGCTGTACTGTTCAGTAGGATAATAGTAGACCAACCCAAGCTGTACTGTTCAGTAGGATAATAGTAGACCAACCCAAGCTGTACTGTTCAGTAGGATAATTAGACCAACCCAGGTTTTTGTTCTGTTCAAAGTCAGATAAAAAAACAATCAATTTGTATGTTCTAAGTCCATAACAATACTTACAAAAGGAGACCACTTGAGGTTAGGGGAAAATCTAATACATTTACATTTTTGAGAGTAGTTCCCCTTTAATTCAAGTGTTTTGTATTAGCAGTGTTTTTATAGTACAGACACCAAGCACTATTGTTGGATTAGCAGTGTTTCTATAGTACAGACACCAAGCACTATTGTTGGATTAGCAGTGTTTCTATAGTACAGACAACTAGCACTATTGTTGTATTAGCAGTGTTTCTATAGTACAGACACCTACACTATTGTTGGATTAGCAGTGTTTCTATAGTACAGACACCGTGCACTATTGTTGGATTAGCAGTGTTTCTATAGTACAAACACCTAGCACTATTGTTGGATTAGCAGTGTTTATATAGTGCAGACACCGAGCACTATTGTTGGATTAGCAGTGTTTATATAGTGCAGACACCGAGCACTATTGTTGGATTAGCAGTGTTTCTGTAGTACAGACACCTGGTGGAACCAACTTCACATCGCCCCCAGAAGAAAGGCACACGGACACCCACACTTCAGATTGACTTTTATCTGCAGTAAAAGATAAACTGTGATGACAGGCACTGGCAGGACGGTCACAGCCACACGTTCACTGATTAGGTAGCAAACAATATATCTGTTAGATAGGAACAACAGTAGTGACACATGGTTAGGTAGGACACAAGATATCTGTTAGACAGGAACAACAGTAGTGACACATGGTTAGGTAGGACACAAGATATCTGTTAGATAGGAACAACAGTAGTGACACATGGTTAGGTAGGACACAAGATATCTGTTAGATAGGAACAACAGTAGTGACACATGGTTAGGTAGGACACAAGATATCTGTTAGATAGGAACAACAGTAGTGATACATGGTTAGGTAGGACACAAGATATCTGTTAAAATAGGAACAACAGTAACGTTATTGATACAAACCCTCAATGTGAAGTGATATTAATCCATAAATACAGAGCACAAGTACAACCCTTTTATATAAAATTTTTACGGTAGTAAGAAAATAAACATTCACTTAATATTTCAATAAGTCACCTGCTAGTAAATCACCTGCTGGTAATAACTGGCGTGACATTGTAGTGCAGAGACCAACGGTGCTCGTTAGCTCGTCATTAACACGGCGAGCTAAGACAGCAACAACTTGGTTAACTGGCTGAAATAGGTCTTCAATTCATGAACGGCTAAATAAATATATACAGAGCCACATTCGCTATTGACTTTAGGATATATGAACCAGTTTTCCAAAACCACTATTGTGTTATACAGTTTGAAACAGTTTTTATGTACAGAGGAAGAGGACTCGAACCTGCTCTCAGAATATCTGTCAGACTGAGGAGCGGGCAGACCAACTTCCCAAATAGGGGAGAAGCACTCAAAACACACTAGTTGTTCTTTCAAAGAAAATAATACAAAAATGGTAGGTCCGAAGACCTCTCGTATTACCAACATTGCTACAATGGCATCATATTGTAGCGACCCGCACAGACAGCTGTGTGTTATGTCTTAGGCTAGGATGTGGTTGTGTTGTACTGACCAGTACCCGGTGTTCGCGGGGTCCGACATGTCAGTCAACCTGCTATCTGCCAATCACGGGAATGCCTGGAATGTTCTGATGCCGGGCATCCTGGTGGTTGGCGGAGTGGCGTGGAGGGGGGTTGGGCAGGGGGGTGAGCATTGGAAGTTAAGACCAGGTTCAGCCTTTATTCTCCCTCTCTTACGTCTGGGCTGCCCAAGAGAAGGTCACGATTGGCTTATGGGTTATCTGTTATCTTTTTGGCGTGTGCTACGGCCCAAACAGTAGCCTGTGTAAAGTTGGTTTAATAAACCGTCAATTCGCAAACTCAAGCCTCTGTCTGGACAATTGTTCCTTTATGATCTAGCCAGGTCATTACAATATATTTTAATGAATTCAGTAACACATAATGAAAGGAAACGTTATTTATATCACCCCTTTTCCTGATGTGAATGGTTTCACCCACTACTCTCCCGGAACTGAGGCTTTGACGTCAACAGTTTCACTTTGTTACACCTTTGGTGACTAAAACAGCTAATAACGTAGCTAAATACTGACATTATCCTCCATCGAGAAATCTGTTCATATCTAAATACATGGCTCTGCTTTGGTCTATTCCATTGATATTGTCAAACTGAACATTACATTGAACATGTGAGTCATTTAGCAGACGCTCTTATCCAGAGAGACTTACAGTAGTGACTGGATACATTTTCATACGTTGCATTGGCAGGACAATTCCATTAGTAGTTGGGAGGAGAGCAGAAACAGCCTAACACCTCCACTGATACTGTGTAACCTGTCTGCAGTCAACCAGCCATCCAGACTGAAGTGAAGGCCTTGTTACAGAATGAAAACACCTTCTCTTTCGTCGGCATGGCAACCTGTAAACATGTCAGTGGCGTCACAATGTTGCACAACAGCAGCAGAACATTGGATGGAGGGTCATTGTATCATGACACAGTGTCCCTGTCTATTCTACTGTATTGGTACATGTGGTATTACAATACATTAGAAGATCTGTAGACGGCAGCATTGAAACAATTTACAACACGTCGTCAACTGGCAACCTACTCTGTTTCAGTGCTAACTGTTTAAGGGAGGAAGCCAGTCTCTGAATCCCAATCAGAGTGCCTCTTTGCAGGCATACTATCTCATGTGTATAGCCCTGTATGCATATGGAAGTACCAGGCCAGGGCTGTGGCTTTTGTCCCAATTTAGGCTTTGGGCCTTCGTCCTGTGGGCCTAGGGTCATAGGGTCATTAAATATCCCACTTATTTTATTCTGCTGTTAGAGGCCATCAGTAAAGACAGTCAGTGAAAATAGTCTTTGAAGCAAGTTTTTTTTCTGTCAATCCTGGGAAGTGTGTCTATATAGGTAAGTACATAAACAATTAGGATTTTACTTTAAGGTCAAATGTACTGTAACTGTCTAGTTGTGAAGAGAATCTAAATAAGTTGTTTACTGATCTCCTCTCCATTCTAGCACCATACGTTCTGTTGTTTACTGATCTCCTCTCCATTCTAGCACCATACGTTCTGTTGTTTACTGATCTCCTCTCCATTCTAGCACCATACGTTCTGTTGTTTACTGATCTCCTCTCCATTCTAGCACCATACGTTCTGTTGTTTACTGATCCCCTCTCCATTCTACCACCATACGAATATACACCATACAAATATTTACGCATGTTAATCTTGCTGAAAATTAACGCAGTTGACAGTGAGAGGACATTTCTTTTTTCTTTTTTTTTTCTTTTTCTTTTTTTGCTGAGTTTAGTTCTTACTGACAGACTGGGTTGGTAGAAGGAGACAGGGGAGGAGGGAGAGAGAGATGAGAGAGAGATATGACTTATTGACAGACTGAGTTGGTAGAAGGAGACAGGGGAGGAGGGAGAGAGAGATGAGAGAGAGATATGACTTATTGACAGACTGAGTTGGTAGAAGGAGACAGGGGAGGAGGGAGAGAAAGACTGACATTTAAATCAGCTGAATATATTTGTATCACTGACTTCTCACCAGTGATGTCATCAGAACCAGTATTCTTCTCCTCTCTTGGCCCCTCCCAGCCTGACCCTGACATATAGCATCAGGCCTGTTGAGTTTACTTGGGTAACAGACCTCTAGCTTCTACACCACATCCCCCCTTCTCCTGCTCTAACATGAGACCTCATCAGTACTCATTTTGGGTGCTGGTACTGTTTCTATTTAGGTGCTGGAATGTTAAGCCAATATTCTATAAGAGGTGAACTCAAGCAGTAGAAAGTTAGGAGTGATATTATAGGACACACTATGTGTAACTTTGCTGCTCTGTCAGCAGTTTCCTGTGGAGTTTTTCAAATGTCAGTGTTTCCTGTAGGTAGGTGTTGTTTAACTGATCTTATCTGCTTAACGGTTTGTCACATCATATAAGTCAGTAAGGAAGAGATGAGATAGAAGTCATATAGCCTAGCAGTATTTCTCAGGAGGGGGAGGGAGGGAGGAGGGAGAGGAGAGGAGAGGAGAGGAGAGGAGAGGAGAGGAGAGGAGAGGAGAGGAGAGGAGAGGAGAGGAGAGAGAGAGAGAGAGAGAGAGAGAGAGAGAGAGAGAGAGAGAGAGAGAGAGAGAGAGGACTGACTGACAGACTGGGTTGAGAGAAGGAGACAAGGGAGGAGGAAGAGAGAAACTCAGCAAAAAAAGAAATGTCCCTTTTTCAGGACCCTGTCTTTCAAATATAATTCGTAAAAATCCAAATAATTTCACAGATCTTCATTGTAAAAGGTTTAACACTGTTTTTCATGCTTGTTCAGTGAACCATAAACAATTAATGAACATGTACCTGTGTAACGGTCATTAAGACACTAACAGCTTACAGATGGTAGACAATTAAGGTCACTGTTATGAAAACTTAGGACACTAAAGAGGCCTTTCTACTGACTCTGAAACACACCAAAAGAAAGATGCCCAGCGTCCCTGCTCATCTTCCTGAACGTGCCTTAGGCATACTGCATGGAGGCATGACAACTGCACATGTGGCAAGGGCAATAAATTGCAATGTCCGTACTGTGAGACGCCTAAGACAGCTCTACGGGAAGACAGGATGGACAGCTGATGATCCTCGCAGTGGCAGACCACGTGCACAACACCTGCACAGGATCGGTACATCCAAACATCACACCTACGGGACAGGTACAGGATGGCAACAGCAACTGCCCGATATACACCAGGAATGCACAATCCCACCATCAGTGCTCAGACTGTCCGCAATAGGCTGAGAGAGGCTGGACTGAGGGCTTGTAGGCCTGTTGTAATGCAGGTCCTCACCAGACATCACTGGTAACAACGTCGCCTATGGGCACAAACCCACCGTCGCTGGACCAGACAGGACTAGCAAAAGTGCTCTTCACTGATGAGTCACGGTTTTGTCTCACTAGGGTTGAGGAAGGAATGAGCGTTTACACCGAGGCCTGTACTCTGGAGGGGGATCGATTGGAGGTGGAGGGTCCGTCATGGTCTGGGGCGGTGTGTCACAGCATCATCGGACTAAGCTTGTTGTCATTGCAGGCTGTCTCAACGCTGTGCGTTACAGGGAAGACATCCTCCCCCCTCATGTGGTACCCTTCCTGCAGGCTCATCCTGACATGACCATCCAGTATGACAATGCCACCAGCCATACTGCTCGTTCTGTGCGTGATTTCCTGCAGGTCAGGAATATCAGTGTTCTGCCATGGCCAACGAAGAGCCCGGATCTCCATCCCATTGAGCACGTCTGGGACCTGTTGGATCGGAGGGTGAGGGCTAGGGCATGTCTGGGAACTGAAATGTCTGGGAACTTGCAGGTGCCTTTGTGGAAGAGTGGGTTAGCATCTCACAGCAAGAACTAGCAAATATGGTGCAGTCCATGAGGAGGAAATGCACTACAGTACTTAATGCAGCTGGTGGCCACATCAGATACTGACTGTTACTTTTGATTTTGACCCCCTCCCCCCTTTGTTCAGGGACACATTTTTAAATTTCTGTTAATCACATGTCTGTGGAACTTGTTCAGTTTATGTCTCAGTTGTTAAATCTTGCTATGTTCATACAAATATTTACGCATGTTAAGCTTGCTGAAAATTAACGCAGTTGACAGTGAGATGACGTTTCTTTTTTTGCTGAGTTTAGTTCTTACTGACAGACTGAGTTGGTAGAAGGAGACAAGAGGAGGGAGAGAGATATAGGACTTACTGTCACGCCCTGACCATAGAGAGCCCCCGGGGTTCTCAATGGTGCAATTAGTCATGGTGTGACTTGGGGGGTGTTCTAGTCTTGAATTTCTATGTTGGTGTGAGTATGGTTCCCAATTGGAGGCAGCTGATGATCGTTGCCTCTAATTGGGGATGATACTTAGTGGGGTCCTTTTCCCACCTGTGTTTGTGGGATATTGTTTTGTTTTTGTTAAGGCACGAACTTCACGATTCTTTGTTGTTTTTTGAAGGTTCACTTTAATAAATATGTGGAACTCTACTCAGCGCCTTGGTCCGCTCATTATGTATACAGGACACTTACTCACTGACAGACTGGGTTGGTAGAATGAGACGAGGAGGGAGACTGACAATTAAACCAACTGAATAAATTTGTATCACTGACTTCTCACCAGTGATGTCATCATAACCAGTAACTTTATCTTCTCTTGGTCCAGCCCAGCCTGACCCTGACATATAGCCTGTCAACAGGCCTGTTGAGTTGACCTGGGTAACAGACCTCTCTCTAGCTTCTACACCACATTCCCCTTCTCCTGCTCCAACATGAGACCTCATCAGTACTCATTTTGGGTGCTGGTACTGTTTATATTTAGGCTCTGAAACATTAAGCCAATTTTCTATAATAGGTGAACTCAAGCAGTAGAAAGTTAGAGGTGATATTATAGGACACACTATGTGTAACTTTGCTGCTCTGTCAGCAGTTTCCTGTGGAGTTTTTCAAATGTCAGTGTTTCCTGTAGGTAGGTGTGTTGAACTGATCTTATCTAAAGGTTTGTCACATCATCTAAGTAAGGAAGTAATGATATAGAAGTCATATAGTTTAGCAGTATTTCTCACTCTTCAGTCCTCTCTTCATTACAGTAGACTTGTTTCGCTCAGTGGAGCCCCAGTCAGAGACAGATATGATACCTGCAGTGGTACTGATGACCCTGTTGTGGAGCACAGGTAGGATGCTGTTATACTGCTATACACTTGTGACAGTTACTGAGATGTGATTTAATATTGTAAGATATCTTACCATTTGCAGGGTTAGTAAAATAACATGCAACTGGAAGCAGACAGTAAAAATGTGTCTCAAAGCAGGACAATGATGTGATCACCTGTAAATGTACTTTACTGTAGTCTAACTGTCCATCTGGGGACAGGCACTAATGTCAGTTAAGTTGTGATGGTGTCATGCATCTGACTGTTGTATATTCAATGATTGATTGTATCTGTCTCTATGTAAATGAATGAGAGTATATATTATGTATTATATATTATATTGGTGTTATGTTAGAGAAGGAGAAGGGAGGGGTGTAGATGATAGAGGTCTATGAGCTGAGTCAAGATCCACAGGTCCGACATTATATGTCAAGAAGAGAGAGAGAACATGTGCGGGAGAGAGAGATCGAGATCGAGATGAGCAGAGCGACAGGGAGGAGAGAGGAGTAGTGGGGAGAGCAGAGGAGAGAGTCGTGGAGGGGACAGAGGAGGGTAGGGGAGGAGAGAGAAGGGGAGGGGATATTTGTGGAGGAGAGAGAAAGTGTCAAGGAAGGGCTACACTATGGCCCTCTCAGCCAGTCGGCTCCACTAGGGCCCTCTCAGCCAGCCGGCTCCACTAGGGCTCTCTCAGCCAGGCGGCTCCACTAGGGCCCTCTCAGCCAGCCGGCTCCACTAGGGCCCTCTCAGCCAGCCGGCTCCACTAGGGCCCTCTCAGCCAGCCGGCTCCACTAGGGCCCTCTCAGCCAGCCGGCTCCACTAGGGCCCTCTCAGCCAGCTGGCTCCACTAAGGCCCTCTCAGCCAGGCGGCTCCACTAGGGCTCTCTCAGCCAGACGGCTCCACTAGGGCCCTCTCAGCCAGCGGCTCCACTAGGGCTTCTCAGCCAGCCGGCTCTCAGCCAGCTGGCTCCACTAGGGCCCTCTCAGCCAGCCGGCTCCACTAGGGCCCTCTCAGCCAGCCGGCTCCACTAAGGCCCTCTCAGCCAGGCTCCACTAGGGCCTCTCAGCCAGACGGCTCCACTAGGGCCCTCTCAGCCAGACGGCTCCACTAAGGCCCTCTCAGCCAGGCGGCTCCACTAGGGCCCTCTCAGCCAGACGGCTCCACTAAGGCCCTCTCAGCCAGGCGGCTCCACTAGGGCTCTCTCAGCCAGACGGCTCCACTAGGGCCCTCTCAGCCAGCTGGTGTTTAGGAGAGTGTGAGCTGTGTGTACAAAAAGTAGAAGTACAAATGTCAAGGGAAATGTCCTAAAGTGATAAATCTAGTCCTCGGTTTTATTTACTGTGGTGTTTGTTCTCCACTGGTTACCCTGTTCTCATCACAACAGGTCACACATTCTGCTGACATGATTACACACTGTGGTATTTTACCTAACAGATAACAATATTATATTTGTTTTCAAATTATTTTGGGGTCTTTGTAATCTGAGGGAAATATGTGTCTCTTTTATCGTTGTACATTTGGCAGGAGGTTAGGAAGAACAGCTCAGTATCCAACTCATTTTGTGGGCAGTGGGCACATAGCCTGTCTTACATTCTCTCTGCCTACCTCTCTCAATAGCAAGGCTATGCTCACTGAGTCTGTAAATTGTCCATTTTTTTCTCAGTTTTTTACCAGTCACGGTGGTCATATAGTTTGCCATCGTTTATGTATGTTTGGTTATAATTAGTGATGGATATGAATTAGTGATGGATATGAATTAGTGATGGATATTAATTAGTGATGGATATTAATTAGTGATGGATATTAATTAGTGATGGATATTAATTAGTGATGGATATTAATTAGTGATGGATATTAATTAGTGATGGTATTAATTAGTGATGGATATGAATTAGTGATGGATATTAATTAGTGATGGATATTAATTAGTGATGGATATTAATTAGTGATGGATATTAATTAGTGATGGATATTAATTAGTGATGGATATTAATTAGTGATGGATATTAATTAGTGATGGATATTAATTAGTGATGTATATTAATTAGTGATGGATATTAATTAGTGATGGATATTAATTAGTGATGGTTATTAATCAGTTATGGATATTAATTAGTGATGGATATGAATTAGTGATGGATATTGGTCTAATTCTGTCCTACATGCATTATTTGGGACTTTTTATTTGTACTCTAAGCATGTTTTTGGAGAATTTCTTCATGCAGTGTTTAAAATGCAGTATTTAAAATCTTGATTGGTTAGTGAACCCCACAGTTTACCTCCATAAAGGGCAATTGGTTCTATTGTAAATTAGAATATGTTGTGTGAGGTTCTAATTGGTATGTCAATTTTAATTTGTCTTTTGATAGCTCAAATAGTGCTCACAGTGACAGACCTTCTGTTTCGGGCCAAATAGCATTTAAATTCACTAATTTTATAGTTGTGTAGTTCTAGATACTGTGTGGTTTATTATATTTCCTAGTCAGTATATATTTAATAATTGTGTAGTTCTAGATACTGTGTGGTTTATTATATTTCCTAGTCAGTATATATTTAATAATTGTGTAGCTCTAGATACTGTGTGGATGTATTATGTTGTCGCCTACAGTAGTGAATAATAGAGAAACCAGCAGGCATTTGGCCTCCCTTGATGAATGTTTTATGAATTAATAGCCAATCAGCATTGAGCTAAACTATGTGAGCTCAGCTGTGAATGGTCCTGATGCACCAAAAAAAGGGTAAAGGGAAGCCAGTTTGGATTTGGCTTCAGACCAATCACATCACAAGTCAAACATCATAATTTACAGAAAAAAATCTTGAGTGCATCTCATTGTGTTGTCTAGCTAGCTAAAATAGTCCCTTTGCTATATTAGCCATAGATGGAGGGAGTTGGACTTGTTGTTTTTATTCTCTGTACTGGACAATGATAATAAAAGATTCTGATCCAACCATAAATTCAACCTGCAATGGAGCAGGTTGAGAGCTTCAAGTTCCTTGGTGTCCACATTACCAACAAACTAACATGGTCCAAGCACACCAAGACAGTTGAATATAAATGAAAGGGAAGCCAGTGAGCATTTGGCCTCCCTTGATAAATGTTTTATTAATTATTAGCCAATCAGCATTGAGCTAAACTGAGTGAGCTCAGCTGTGAACAGCTTATACCCCAAAGCGATAAGACTCCTGAACATCTAGTCAAATGGCTACCAAGACTATTTGCACTGCCCCCCCCTCCCTTCACACCACTGCTACTCACTATGTTGAAGTTGAAATGGTGCTGGAATAGTGGAGGCAGCTCCTGTTGTCTTTGTGACTTGCGGTAACTCTGTGATTCTAAATCAATAGTTGTTTAGTAGTCAGAAAATGTCAGAAACCTGACCTTGCTTGACCATACTGTTGGTCATGTAAATGTTTGTCACAGGTAATATGTTTTGTGGACTTCACAGGACAGATGTTGCTCTCTGGTTTTGTGATGAAACAAAGGTGTGGTTGAATTTATTCTGCCACTGTGTCTTCTTATTGTCTCGGTTTTAGGCTTATATATCACCAGTCTAGTACATAACTCAACTCTCTCCCCGACCCCCACCAGTCTAGTACATAACTCAACTCTCTCCCTGACCCCCACCAGTCTAATACATAACTCAACTCTCTCCCTGACCCCCACCAGTCTAGTACATAACTCAACTCTCTCCCTGACCCCCACCAGTCTAGTACATAACTCAACTCTCTCCCTGACCCCCACCAGTCTAGTTCACAACTCAACTCTCTAAAAAGTTAGTGTGAACATTGGCGATGGTGTCATGTATCTAACTGTTGTATATTCAATGTGTCAATGATTGATTGTATCTGTCTCTATGTTAATGAAAGAGAGTATATATTATGTATGTATTTAATATTGGTGTAATGTCAGAGTAGGAGAAGGGAGGGGTGTAGATGCTACCCAAAAATGAAGCTCAAATGAGTTCTACCTGGAACTAAAAAGGGTTCTCCAATGGGGACCGCGGAAGAATCCTTCTAGGTTCTAGAGAGCACCTTTTATTCATAGTGTAGGTGTCACGCCCTGACCTTAGAGAGCCTTGTTTATTCTCTATTTGGTGAGGTCAAGGTGTGACTTGGGTGGGCAAATCTTTGTTTCTATTTCTTTGTTGGTCGAGTATGGTTCCCAATCAGAGGCAGCTGTTTATCGTTTCCTCTGATTGGGGATCATACTTAGGCAGCCCTTTTTCCCACCTTAGATTGTGGGATCTTGTTTTTGTATAGTTGCTGTGTTAGCGTTACAAAACCTTACGTGTCGTTTATCTTTCTTGTTTTTTGGTGATCATTTAATAAACGAATGATGTACGCCTACCACGCTGCACTAGGACGGCCCAGGAAGGATAGATTTGTACCTTGTCAGCCCAGGGATTTGAACCTGCAACCTTCCGGTCACTCGTCCAACCTGCCACCCTATAATGACATAGATTTGTACCTTGTCAGCTCGGGGATTTGAACTTGCAACGAACTTGCAACCTTCTGGTCACTAGTCCAACGCTCTAACCACTAGGATACTAACCACTAGGATACCCTGCCGCCCTACAACCCCATAATGACATCACTGTACCCCATAATGACATCCCAATACCCCATAATGACATCACAATGCCCCATAATGACATCACAATACCCCATAATGACATCACTATACCCCATAATGACATCACAATGCCCCATAATGACATCGCTATACCCCATAATGACATCACAATACCCCCATAATGACATCACAATACCTCATAATGACATCACTATACCCCACGTCATTGAAAATAAGAATTTGTTCTTAACTGACTTGCCCAGTTAAATAAAGGGAAAATAAATAACTAGTGATGTCATTATGGGGTATTGTGTTTAGATTGATGAGGATTGTTTTTAAATTAATATTAGAATAAGGCTGTAAAGTAACAAAATGTGAAAAAGACAAGGGGTCTGAATACTTTCCTAATGCACTGTATGTAGGAGGAGAAGAGAGGGTGATAAGAGGAGTATGGGAGAAGAGAAGAGAAGAGAAGGGAAGGGGAGAAGAACCGAGTGGAGAGGAGAGGGGGAGGAGAGGAGAGGAGTTGGGGGATAATGAAAGGTGGCATCCTATGATGTTGCCATGTTGAAAGTTACTGAGCTCTTCATTAAGGCCATTCTACTGCCCATGTTTGTCTATGGAGATTGCATGGCTGGGTGCTTGATTTATATATCTGTTAGGAAGGGGTGTGGCTGAAATAGAATCCACTAAATTAATCCACTCAGAGGACTATCAAATCTGTCATCAAATCACATTTATTTATGTATTTACTTCTTACATCAGCTGATGTCACAAAGTGCTGTACAGAAACCTAAAACCCAAGATGTTCAAACGTTCAGAAACGACCAGCAGGGTCAAATAATAATAATAACAGTGGTTGTCGAGGGTCCAACAGGTCAGCACCCCAGGAGTAAATGTCAGTTGTCTTTTCATAGCCGATCATTCAGAGTATCTCTACCGCTCCTACTGCCTCTCGAGAGTTGAAAACAGCAGGTCTGGGACAGGAAGCACGTCCGGTGAACAGGTCAGGGTTCCATAGCCGCAGGAAGAAAAGTATATATAGTGTATGTACACATGGGTGTTGTTGCACCATACCAACGATAAGCCTGTCTTCCCCATCACATCATGAAAGGTCATGTTGATGTTCATTTAACCTCTGTCTCTCTCTTCCTCTGACTCCTCCCTTTCTCCTTTGTTTCTCTCTGTCTCTTTCTCTCTCTTTCTCCTCTGTCTCTCTCTTTCTCCTCAGATCTCCAGGCTCAAAGCGTCAGTCCACCAGGTAGGTAGAGTATAAATCTACAGTGATTATAGCAGTTCAATATTAGTCAACTTCATTATCCCACATGGAGAAATTCATGTGTCCATACAAACCATTCTAAACCCCAATAACAAGTAGTGTTTTATTGAACTACTAATACTTGTCAACCACAAAGCATTACTGCTGTTAGAATAACAGAATCACTGTCATCATCTGTCATCACCACTGTGTTTTCCTCTCTGCTGTTTACAGCTGAACAATCAGTCAGACTGGTGGATGGGACCACTTCCTGTTCTGGGACAGTGGAAGTCTTCTACAGAGGAGAGTGGTTGGGTCTAGGTTCTGGGTGGTGGAGAATGATCAGAGAGGTTAAGGTTGTGTGTAGAGAGATGGACTGTGGGAATCCTGTATCTGTATCTAGAGGACCTCTGTTTGAATATAGAAGAATAGGAGTCAGACTATATAGTAGTTGTAGTGGAGATGAGTCTTCTATTAGATGGTGTAAAATCGTAGGAGGACCTGGTGTCTGTGATGGTGGATATTATCATCATGTGACCTGTTCAGGTAAGAGACTGGTCACATTGAGAGATTTATTTATACATTATACAATATTACCATGTATCATGTTTTATGTGTTTTTAATTCATTTAAATAGAGGGAGAGATGTCAGATGTATTTAAACATATTTGTGTTTGTCATATTGGTTTATGGGACATGTTCATGGGCAGATCATTGTAGTTCAGATGGTACTGAAGTGAAGCTGCCTGATGGATGTCCAGCTGTTTATTTTCTATAAAGTGAAGTGAACTTATTCCTGTCTCCTGCCTGCATTATTCCCAACCCGATCCTGAGTGACTAAGAACCCATTTCTACCTCTTACAGTATCAAACATAGCAAACTACAATCTTTTATCCAACATATTTGTGTTTAGTCCTTGACAGTGTCATCAACAGAACTGATTGAATGTTCAACCAACTCTTTTTCTCCAGACTCTGTGCGGCTTGTGGATGGAGCTGGTCTCTGCTCTGGGAGAGTGGAGGTGAAGTCCAATCAGTCCTGGGCCTCAGTGTGTGAAGCTGACTTTGACCGGCAGGATGCAGAGGTAGTCTGTAGGGATCTTGGCTGTGGGGCTCCTGCAGCTCTACAGGGGGGGCTCTATGGAGAAGGTGAGGGTCAGACCTGGGATAAAGAGTTCCAGTGTAAAGGCAATGAGTCCCTTCTCCTGGACTGTGACACCTCAGACAGAGAGAACAACACCTGCCTACCTGGTAATGCTGTTGGACTCACCTGCTCAGGTAAGAAACAGTTTGTCACTCAGTCAACATTGTTTCTCACCTGGAGTGAAGAATATGAGAGACAATATAGGTGTGTTTTAGTGAAAAAATAGTAGGATTACTGTCTCTTTTCTTTTCTCAGAGCCTGATGATGTGAGGCTGGTAGGAGGAGGCAGTCGCTGTGCTGGTGGAGTGGAGTGGTACGACCAGGGAGAGTGGAGGATTGTGGGAGCTGAGGACTGGGATGTAGCTGCAGTAGTGTGTAGACAGCTGGGTTGTGGCTCCACTGTTTCAGTACCACCTGGAAACACCAATAGAGGGTTTTTAGTTTACTGTTCTGGGTCTGAGTCTTCACTGAGGGAATGTTCCAGAAGTTATGATCTCCATCCTGGACTCACAGTGATCTGCTCAGGTAATAACAAGATACACTATATGGCCAAAAGTAGGTGGACATTAGGTGGCACGTCTAGGAGCAACAACGGCTCAGCTGCGAAGTGGTAGACCACAAAAACTCACAGAATGAACCTTAGAAGCGCATAAAGTGTGAAATATATGATTGAAAAACTCACTGCTGAGTTCCACATACTTTAGTCCATGTATTATATCTCCTTCCTGGACTCACAGTGACCTGCTCAGGAAATAACACATATTATAATTATATTCAACTGATTTCCTTCATTCATACAACTTCCTCTGCACCTCTCATGATGACTGTTTAACTTGTCAGTCTGCTTTACTAAATAGATCACTCAGTCAAGTAGGAATCAAATACAACTTTAATATCCCAGAATGCTTTTGTATGTGAGTGTTATCTCAGTGAACGTCTCTACTCACTACCACTGTCACATGTCATGTTATTGTCACATCTAAATGAGGAAAGTAGTTGAGGAGCTACATTTTCTTTTTCTCTCCTCTTGTTCCAGATGTCCTGCTTCAGCCTGATATCAACATATGTTGTCTCAGTGACTGTAGGCCCACTACTCATGTTGCCCTGTGAGGGAGGGTGGCTGGCACTGTTACATGCTGATGTTATTGTCATGTCTATAGGAAACTAGTTGAAGAGGTTTTTCTTGTTCTCTTTATTGTTACAGATCTCCTGGTCCAGCCTGATATCTTCCTGACTGACCCAATGGGAGGGGTCTCCAGGTGCCACCAGGGGCCCAAGATGTTCAGGGTCTACAACTTCACCATCACCTGCTCCACTCAGCCACAGTACCCAGGAGGCTCCTTCCTCCTCACGTTCACCGGCTCCAACAGAACCCAGACCCAGCCAGCTGTCAATCACTCTGCTGCCTTCCTCTTCCCTGCTGCAGATGACTCCCACCAAGGGAACTACAGATGTGTTTATGACAATTATGTTTTCTCTCATAACTTCTCCTCTGAGAGTGAGCTCCTCTCCCTCACCATCACAGGTAACTGAACATGAACCAGACTTATAACTTTGTCATTGACAGATTTCCCACAGATCTATGTGATGATGATCAGTCCCCTCATCAAAGGTGTTTCTGTTTGCAGCCTCTCCTCTGCCAGCCTTCATCATCAGACACGTTGTAGTGCTGCTGATCCTACTGACAACCATCACCACCTCCTACCTGTACTACAAGGTAAAGACATTTACTCAGACGTTACAAGTCATTTAAACTAGAGGGAGAGGGTGAGGGGGAGAGAAGGAGATACGAGAGAGTAAATGTCTGACTGTTGGTGCTGTGTCTCCCTAGCCCACCAGGAGGCAGAAGAGAGTGAACAGGGTGAGCAGCATGGATCTTTATGTCAATGCCATGGAGATGGTCTCTCTGAGCTCCAGAG
This sequence comes from Oncorhynchus masou masou, assembly GCF_036934945.1. Classification (NCBI taxonomy): domain Eukaryota; kingdom Metazoa; phylum Chordata; class Actinopteri; order Salmoniformes; family Salmonidae; genus Oncorhynchus; species Oncorhynchus masou. The sequence continues at coordinate 208,821 of NW_027016637.1, read as the reverse complement.
CTGAAGCTGGACCGGGAGAGGAGAGAGCAGCCCAGGGGACGGAGTAGGAGTAGAATGAAGCTGACCCTACATGCTGATCTTAGGTCAGTTTTGTGTTTTAAATCGATGGTCAGCAGTGGACTCGTGTTTAAAATGTGGTGACAAAACTTAAGTATTTCTAATTTTAATAACAATTTGAGAATTAGTTTATTTTTCTAGAACCTTGTAAGAAATCTAAAAGGAGTGACTGCAACCACCATTATTCATTTAGTTTGATTTTTACCACCAGAGAAACATGGGGTTTTGGTAACATGGGGTTTTGGGTAACGTGGAGTTTTGGGTAACATGGGTTTTGGGTAACATGGGGTTTGGGTAACATGGGGTTTTGGGTAACATGGGGTTTTGGGTAACATGGGGTTTTGGGTAACATGGGGTTTTGGGTAACATGGGGTTTGGGTAACATGGGGTTTTGGTAACATGGGGTTTTGGGTAACATGGGGGTAACATGGGTAAACATGGGGTTTGGGTAACATGGGGTTTTGGGTAACATGGGGTTTTGGTAACATGGGGTTTTGGGTAACATGGGGTTTTGGGTAACATGGGGTTTTGGGTAACATGGGGTTTTGGGTAACATGGGGTTTTGGGTAACATGGGGTTTGGGTAACATGGGGTTTTTGGTAACATGGGGTTTTGGGTAACATGGGGTTTTGGGTAACATGGGGTTTTGGGTAACATGGGGTTTTGGGTATGGGGTTTTGGGTAACATGGGGTTTGGGGTAACATGGGGGGTAACATGGGGTTTTGGGTAAAAATTTTGGGTAACATGGGGTTTGGGGTAACATGGGGTTTTGGTAACATGGGGTTTGGGTAACATGGGGTTGAATGTATTGTATTCTTTTGTCTTCATCTTACTTAGTGTCTCTTAGATTCTTTATCTTATTTAGTGTCTCTTAGATTCGTTATCTTATTTAGTGTCTCTTAGATTCTTTATCTTATTTAGTGTCTCTTAGATTCTTTGTCTTTTTTAGTGTCTCTTAGATTCTTTGTCTTATTTAGTGTCTCTTAGATTCTTTATCTTGAAGTGTTTCCATTATTTGTCCAGATATTATTATAATCATCTGTTCATTCTTTGTATTTTGAAACATTTTTTAATAAAGGGGTTTGTTGTTGTTTACCTCTCATGATGTTATTGACTATAAACGTTATGATATTGATTATGATGTAGATTAGTGTTATGTTGTTAGTAGTATAGAGATAATGTTATTGATTATAAATGTTATGATATTGATTATGAAGTAGATTATTGTTATGATGTTGCTCTCTAAACTGCCATGTAATCAACTGAATGCTTTTAATAAAATTACAGGCTGTCAGTCTTGTGTGATTTAATTATTAGACAGACTACAACATACAGTATGAATTAACTGAGATCAGTCTGTGTGATTCCCCTCTTGGACAGACTACAACAGACAGTATGAATTAACTGGTCATACATTTGGCAGGAGGTTAGGAAGTGCATCTCAGTTTCCACCTCATTTTGTGGGCTGTGGGCACATAGCCTGTCTTCTCTGGAGAGCCAGGTACTGACCTGTATATAGTCCTGCTATTGTTATTTTACTGTTGCTCTTTAATTACTTTTTACTCTTTAATTACTTGTTACTTTCATTTCTTATTCTTATCCATATTTCTATAAACTGCATTGTTATTTGGGCCTCGTAACTATTTGATTTGAGGTCTGCCTACGGTGGCCTTTCTCAATAGCAAGGCTATGCTCACTCAGTCTGTACATAGTCAAAGCTTTCCTTAAGTTGGGGTCAGTCACAGTGGTCAGGTATTCTGCCACTGTGTTCTCTCTGTTTAGGGACAAGTAACATTCTTAGTTTGTCTGTTTTTTGTTAATTCATTCCAATGTGTCAAGCAATTATCTTTTTGTTTTCTCATGTTGGGTCTAATGTGTTTGCTGTCCTGGGGCTCTGTGGGGTCTGTTCTGTGTGTGTGAACAGAGCCCCAGGTCCAGCTTATTATCTCATCTGTCTGTCTCTGTCTGTGTCTCTCGCTCTTTCTGTCTCTCACACACAGATGAGGGGATAATAATAACACCTGCTAATTCAAACAGTGAGAAACTACAAACAAACAGAGAGAGAGAAGAGTCAGACATCAATGTAGTTATGTATCTCTATAGACTATGATGTATTGTTGTCCTGGTGTGTAGTTATTTATCCTCTATAGACTATGATGTATTGTTGTCCTGGTGTGTAGTTATGTATCCTATAGACTATGATGTATTGTTGTCCTGGTTATAAATGTGTAGTTATTTATCCTCTATAGACTATGATGTATTGTTGTCCTGGTGTGTAGTTATTTATCCTCCATAGACTATGATGTATTGTTGTCCTGGTGTGTAGTTATGCTGTCTATAGACTATGATGTGTTGTTGTCCTGGTGTGTAGTTATGTATCCTCTATAGACTATGATGTATTGTTGTCCTGGTGTGTAGTTATTTATCCTCTATAGACTATGATGTATTGTTGTCCTGGTGTGTAGTTATTTATCCTCCATAGACTATGATGTATTGTTGTCCTGGTGTGTAGTTATTTATCCTCTATAGACTATGATGTATTGTTGTCCTGGTGTGTAGTTATTTATCCTCTATAGACTATGATGTATTGTTGTCCTGGTGTGTAGTTATTTATCCTCTATAGACTATGATGTATTGTTGTCCTGGTGTGTAGTTATTTATCCTCCACATAGACTATGATGTATTGTTGTCCTGGTGTGTAGTTATTTATCCTCCATAGACTATGATGTATTGTTGTCCTGGTGTGTAGTTATTTATCCTCCATAGACTATGATGTATTGTTGTCCTGGTGTGTAGTTATTTATCCTCTATAGACTATGATGTATTGTTGTCCTGGTGTGTAGTTATTTATCCTCTATAGACTATGATGTATTGTTGTCCTGGTGTGTAGTTATTTATCCTCCATAGACTATGATGTATTGTTGTCCTGGTGTGTAGTTATTTATCCTCCACATAGACTATGATGTATTGTTGTCCTGGTGTGTAGTTATTTATCCTCCATAGACTATGATGTATTGTTGTCCTGGTGTGTAGTTATTTATCCTCCATAGACTATGATGTATTGTTGTCCTGGTGTGTAGTTATGTATCCTCTATAGACTATGATGTATTGTTGTCCTGGTGTGTAGTTATTTATCCTCCATAGACTATGATGTATTGTTGTCCTGGTGTGTAGTTATTTATCCTCCATAGACTATGATGTATTGTTGTCCTGGTGTGTAGTTATTTATCCTCTATAGACTATGATGTATTGTTGTCCTGGTGTGTAGTTATTTATCCTCCATAGACTATGATGTATTGTTGTCCTGGTGTGTAGTTATTTATCCTCCATAGACTATGATGTATTGTTGTCCTGGTGTGTAGTTATTTATCCTCCATAGACTATGATGTATTGTTGTCCTGGTGTGTAGTTATTTATCCTCTATAGACTATGATGTATTGTTGTCCTGGTGTGTAGTTATTTATCCTCTATAGACTATGATGTATTGTTGTCCTGGTGTGTAGTTATTTATCCTCTATAGACTATGATGTATTGTTGTCCTGGTGTGTAGTTATTTATCCTCCATAGACTATGATGTATTGTTGTCCTGGTGTGTAGTTATTTATCCTCTATAGACTATGATGTATTGTTGTCCTGGTGTGTAGTTATTTATCCTCCATAGACTATGATGTATTGTTGTCCTGGTGTGTAGTTATTTATCCTCTATAGACTATGATGTATTGTTGTCCTGGTGTGTAGTTATTTATCCTCCATAGACTATGATGTATTGTTGTCCTGGTGTGTAGTTATTTATCCTCTATAGACTATGATGTATTGTTGTCCTGGTGTGTAGTTATTTATCCTCTATAGACTATGATGTATTGTTGTCCTGGTGTGTAGTTATTTATCCTCCATAGACTATGATGTATTGTTGTCCTGGTGTGTAGTTATTTATCCTCCATAGACTATGATGTATTGTTGTCCTGGTGTGTAGTTATTTATCCTCTATAGACTATGATGTATTGTTGTCCTGGTGTGTAGTTATTTATCCTCCATAGACTATGATGTATTGTTGTCCTGGTGTGTAGTTATTTATCCTCCATAGACTATGATGTATTGTTGTCCTGGTGTGTAGTTATTTATCCTCTATAGACTATGATGTATTGTTGTCCTGGTGTGTAGTTATTTATCCTCCATAGACTATGATGTATTGTTGTCCTGGTGTGTAGTTATTTATCCTCCACATAGACTATGATGTATTGTTGTCCTGGTGTGTAGTTATTTATCCTCTATAGACTATGATGTATTGTTGTCCTGGTGTGTAGTTATTTATCCTCCATAGACTATGATGTATTGTTGTCCTGGTGTGTAGTTATTTATCCTCTATAGACTATGATGTATTGTTGTCCTGGTGTGTAGTTATTTATCCTCCATAGACTATGATGTATTGTTGTCCTGGTGTGTAGTTATTTATCCTCTATAGACTATGATGTATTGTTGTCCTGGTGTGTAGTTATTTATCCTCCATAGACTATGATGTATTGTTGTCCTGGTGTGTAGTTATTTATCCTCCATAGACTATGATGTATTGTTGTCCTGGTGTGTAGTTATTTATCCTCTATAGACTATGATGTATTGTTGTCCTGGTGTGTAGTTATTTATCCTCTATAGACTATGATGTATTGTTGTCCTGGTGTGTAGTTATTTATCCTCCATAGACTATGATGTATTGTTGTCCTGGTGTGTAGTTATTTATCCTCCATAGACTATGATGTATTGTTGTCCTGGTGTGTAGTTATTTATCCTCCATAGACTATGATGTATTGTTGTCCTGGTGTGTAGTTATTTATCCTCCACATAGACTATGATGTATTGTTGTCCTGGTGTGTAGTTATTTATCCTCTATAGACTATGATGTATTGTTGTCCTGGTGTGTAGTTATTTATCCTCCATAGACTATGATGTATTGTTGTCCTGGTGTGTAGTTATTTATCCTCCATAGACTATGATGTATTGTTGTCCTGGTGTGTAGTTATTTATCCTCCATAGACTATGATGTATTGTTGTCCTGGTGTGTAGTTATTTATCCTCCATAGACTATGATGTATTGTTGTCCTGGTGTGTAGTTATTTATCCTCCATAGACTATGATGTATTGTTGTCCTGGTGTGTAGTTATTTATCCTCCATAGACTATGATGTATTGTTGTCCTGGTGTGTAGTTATTTATCCTCCATAGACTATGATGTATTGTTGTCCTGGTGTGTAGTTATTTATCCTCCATAGACTATGATGTATTGTTGTCCTGGTGTGTAGTTATTTATCCTCCATAGACTATGATGTATTGTTGTCCTGGTGTGTAGTTATTTATCCTCCATAGACTATGATGTATTGTTGTCCTGGTGTGTAGTTATTTATCCTCCATAGACTATGATGTATTGTTGTCCTGGTGTGTAGTTATTTATCCTCCATAGACTATGATGTATTGTTGTCCTGGTGTGTAGTTATTTATCCTCCATAGACTATGATGTATTGTTGTCCTGGTGTGTAGTTATTTATCCTCCATAGACTATGATGTATTGTTGTCCTGGTGTGTAGTTATTTATCCTCCATAGACTATGATGTATTGTTGTCCTGGTGTGTAGTTATTTATCCTCCATAGACTATGATGTATTGTTGTCCTGGTGTGTAGTTATTTATCCTCCATAGACTATGATGTATTGTTGTCCTGGTGTGTAGTTATTTATCCTCCATAGACTATGATGTATTGTTGTCCTGGTGTGTAGTTATTTATCCTCCATAGACTATGATGTATTGTTGTCCTGGTGTGTAGTTATTTATCCTCCATAGACTATGATGATTGTTGTAAATGTGAGTTATGTATCTACTACATGTCTGGTCCTGGGTCCAGTTATTCACCCTCCAACCCTGGAGACTATGATGTACCAACCCTGGTGAGTACAGTCACCCACCAACCCTGGATGATGTACAGTCACCCACCAACCCTGGAGAGATACAGTCACCCACCAACCCTGGAGAGATACAGTCACCCACCAACCCTGGAGAGATACAGTCATCCTCCATACCCTGGAGATGATATTGGTTTTGTAGGATTTTCCTCCAGACCACCACTGAAACGTCCTGAAGTAAAATTGGCTCATCATAAAGGATTTGATGATATATTGATTGTCTGGTATGTGTTGTAGTGGTACCTGGCTGGGGAAACATCTATGTCTGCATACTGGTCTGTGCCCCAATAATCTCTCCTTCCTCCCAAAGTGTGTGCTTGCTCACCTCCCTTCATGGACAGGATTTGACAAGAATAGATTAGTATGGAAACTCATGCCATAACTATGATCGCCTTCACCAATCCAATGCTTTTACACTTTATGGGGTGTAGTGAATGAGTGTACACTTCAGGAATCAGTAAATACTTTTGGGACGTCCCCTGGCCCAGGCCGGAGGATCTCCAAACTGACCACTTGTCAAAGGGAGCCAACACATTCTGTGGTGCTCTATTCTGGAATATTAACTGTATTTGTCGTCCCCTGGTGTGAAAGAACGTAATATAATCCTTCTCTCTATATTTCTGTGCATTTTGTACCTCGCAGCACACCGTACAAATATTCAAAGTTCAACGCCGATATGTACCGTTCTGCGAGCAGCAGGATAATATGTTGGCAGCACAAAAGCATATTATTTTTTTCGAAACTAAAATGTATATTAATAATAAAAATAGAAAAAATAATAAATAAATAATATATAGATGGTATATATATTTTACTCTAAATAAGAGTCCCCTTGCAAGGACAAGCTCAAATTTGACAATTTCGATTATTTTAGCACTGTAGTTCAATACAACTGTTTTTCACAGCATTGCAACAACTTTTGAAACAAATAAATTGATAATTTGACATATTTTAATATTGTATAATTTATACCAGCATTTCTTTTGAACTGGTATGTTGAAAGCTGTTGTGTAGGTCAGTGGTGTAGTGGTGCCTGGAGAAGTGGGTATACAGTACTCTAATTTAGTAAAACATTTTCCAAACGGCCCAGAGAAGGAAAGGTCCCTGTGTGAAAGATTATATGAGAAACGGTGGCATACACTGAATGACCTAAAACTATAAATCCCCATATTGGTCTTTCACAGTCAGGCCAACCCAAGCTGTACTGTTCAGTAGGATAATAGTAGACCAACCCAAGCTGTACTGTTCAGTAGGATAATAGTAGACCAACCCAAGCTGTACTGTTCAGTAGGATAATAGTAGACCAACCCAAGCTGTACTGTTCAGTAGGATAATAGTAGACCAACCCAAGCTGTACTGTTCAGTAGGATAATAGTAGACCAACCCAAGCTGTACTGTTCAGTAGGATAATAGTAGACCAACCCAAGCTGTACTGTTCAGTAGGATAATAGTAGACCAACCCAAGCTGTACTGTTCAGTAGGATAATAGTATTAAATAGTTGGCTAGACCACCAACAAGCAATGGCCTGGAAAATATGTTTCCTGCACATTATTTCCCCACATAGAAGATCTTTAATAATTCAGACATGACTGTAAGCTAAGTCCTTGTTCACCCCAGCTGGATATGATAATAACGACTTTGTTCTTGATGTTTTTGACAACAGAGGTTATATTCTCACTATGAACAATTTATAACATTGAATAGGGTTTCCAATACCTTAGAGATTTATTTCTGTGGTCAGAGCCAACCCCAGGGGTCTAACTACACTAATGAAAACTCATCTTATCTTTGGTAGTGATACAGTTGATCCAGAACTCTGTACTGTTCAGAGATCTTGTTGTAATAATAGTATAAGACCAACTGGTGTGTTCACAAAAGCAACTTCCACCGAGAGGAAAGTGTTTGTGGAACCTGCTTATTATTCCTGACCTTGTCTGGAAACATGCCTGGTTCAGGCCTCACAAATACTGTATAACAAACAACCCAAGGAAGAGTACTTTTCATGTTACATCAGATATAGTCCATGTAACCTATGATGTCCACATGTGTGGCTGTTGATGATATCTTGTTTTCTGTGACCAACCCAGAATCTGTCCTACTTGTTCTTTAATGTAAATTTGTGTCATAGTTTTGGGGAAACCTTGCAAGATACTATTTACCATTATGAACACTGCCCATGTTTAACATGAAGGATATAATATGTTACTATTGCAATGATAACAAGACCACTGAAATGATTGTGATTTTTTTATTCTTGTTGCCATATACTTTGTACACAAACAAAAATTCAAAAATTCTATACCAAAATTACACATTTTTCTGATTGAATATAAATATTTTATTAAAACATTAACCCTAGTGAATAACAACATTAACCCTAGTGAATAACAACATTAACCCTAGTGAATAACAACATTAACCCTAGTGAATAACAACATTAACCCTAGTGAATAACAACATTAACCCTAGTGAATAACAATGATTAACCCTAGTGAATAACATACATTAACCCTAGTGAATAACAACATTAACCCTAGTGAATAACAACACTAACCCTAGTGAATAACAACACTAACCCTAGTGAATAACAACACTAACCCTAGTGAATAACAACACTAACCCTAGTGAATAACAACACTAACCCTAGTGAATAACAACATTAACCCTAGTGAATAACAACACTAGTGAATAACAACATTAACCCTAGTGAATAACAACATTAACCCTAGTGAATAACAACATTAACCCTAGTGAATAACAACATTAACCCTAGTGAATAACAACATTAACCCTAGTGAATAACAACATTAACCCTAGTGAATAACAACATTAACCCTAGTGAATAACAACATTAACCCTAGTGAATAACAACATTAACCCTAGTGAATAACAACATTAACCCTAGTGAATAACAACATTAACCCTAGTGAATAACAACATTAACCCTAGTGAATAACAACATTAACCCTAGTGAATAACAACATTAACAAACATTAACCCTAGTGAATAACAACATTAACCCTAGTGAAATAACAACATTAACCCTAGTGAATAACAACATTAACCCTAGTGAATAACAACATTAACCCTAGTAAATAACAACATTAACCCTAGTGAATAACAACACTAACCCTAGTAAATAACAACATTAACCCTAGTGAATAACAACACTAACCCTAGTAAATAACAACATTAACCCTAGTGAATAACAACATTAACCCTAGTGAATAACAACATTAACCCTAGTGAATAACAACATTAACCCTAGTGAATAACAACATTAACCCTAGTGAATAACAACATTAACCCTAGTGAATAACAACATTAACCCTAGTGAATAACAACATTAACCCAGTGAATAAAACATTAACCCTAGTGAATAACAACATTAACCCTAGTGAATAACAACATTAACCCTGAATAACAACATTAACCCTATGAATAACAACATTAACCCTGGTCTTAACAACATTAACCCTGGTGAAACAACATTAACCCTGTGAATAACAACATTAATAGTGAATAACAAATTAACCCTAGTGAATGTAACATTAACCCTAGTGAATAACAACATTAACCCTAGTGAATTACAACATTAACCCTAGTGAATAACAACATTAACCCTGTGAAGTACAACATTAACCCTAGTGAAACCCAACAACTGGTCATTATAATAAATAACAACCCTAGTGAATAATAACACTGTACTGTTCAGTAATAATAGTAGACAACATTAACCTGTGAATAACAGTATTAACCCTAGTAATAACAACATTAACCCTAGTGAATAACAACACTAACCCAGTGAATAACAACATTAACCCTAGTGAATAACAACATTAACCCTAGCTGTAACTGTTAACCCTCAGTAATAACAACATTAACCCTAGTGAATAACAACATTAACCCTAGTGATAACAACATTAACCCATGAATAACTGTTAACCCTAGTAATAATTAACAAATTAACCCTAGTGTAATAACAAGCATTAACCCTAGTGAATAATAACATTAACCTAGTGAATAACAACATTAACCCTAGTGATAAAGAACATTTAGTGAATAATTCAACATTAACCCTAGTGAATAACAACATTAACCCTAGTGAATAACAACATTAACCCTAGTGAATAACAACATTAACCCTATGTGAATAACAACATTAACCCTGGTGAATAACAACATTAACCCTAGTGAATAACAACATAACCCTAGTGAATAACAACCCTAGTGAATAACAACATTAACCCTAGTGAATAACAACATTAACCCTAGTGAATAACAACATTAACCCTATGAATAACAACATTAACCCTATGAATAACAACATTAACCCTAGTGAATAACAACATTAACCCTAGTGAATAACAACATTAACCCTAGTGAATAACAACATTTTTACCCTAGTGAATAACAACATTAACCCTAGTGAATAACAACATTAACCCTAGTGAATAACAACATTAACCCTAGTGAATAACAACATTAACCCTAAATAACAACATTAACCCTAGTGAATAACAACATTAACCCTAGTGAATAACAACATTAACCCTTGAATAAAACATTAACCCTAGTGAATAACAACATTAACCCTAGTGAATAACAACATTAACCCTAGTGAATAACAACATTAACCCTAGTGAATAACAACATTAACCCTAGTGAATAACAACATTAACCCTAGTGAATAACAACATTAACCCTAGTGAATAACAACATTAACCCTAGTGAATAACAACATTAACCCTAGTGAATAACAACATTAACCCTAGTGAATAACAACATTAACCCTAGTGAATAACAACATTAACCCTAGTGAATAACAACATTAACCCTAGTGAATAACAACATTAACCCTAGTGAATAACAACATTAACCCTAGTGAATAACAACATTAACCCTAGTGAATAACAACATTAACCCTAGTGAATAACAACATTAACCCTAGTGAATAACAACATTAACCCTAGTGAATAACAACATTAACCCTAGTGAATAACAACATTAACCCTAGTGAATAACAACATTAACCCTAGTGAATAACAACATTAACCCTAGTGAATAACAACATTAACCCTAGTGAATAACAACATTAACCCTAGTGAATAACAACATTAACCCTAGTGAATAACAACATTAACCCTAGTGAATAACAACATTAACCCTAGTGAATAACAACATTAACCCTAGTGAAACAACAACAACATTAACCCTAGTGAATAACAACATTAACCCTAGTGAATAACAACATTAACCCTAGTGAATAACAACATTAACCCTAGTGAATAACAACATTAACCCTAGTGAATAACAACATTAACCCTAGTGAATAACAACATTAACCCTAGTGAATAACAACATTAACCCTAGTGAATAACAACAAGAATAACATTTTCCTGAATCATTATAGATTTTTTCAGAGTGACAACAACTACACTAAAATAGTTAATTTTTTATTACTTCATTGATATTTTGTATGTTTTAGTATTTTCTAGTTAATACTAGTTCTGTTTTGTATAATGTAACAATGTAAATTGTAGGTCTGTATTTTGAATTTTAAAAAATACATAAGTAAAATAAAATATGAAAAGACGCACATCGTCTTCTGCTGACTGGAGGGGCAACACAGTTGAGGAACCAAGATTTTATTTTAATTTATTTCACAACAGTGTAATATTATATTAGTCATTCAAAGAGAAGCATGTGTTGATTGGTTTGTTTTTAATGAGTGATAATTTAAAACAAACTTTAGATCCACTACATATTTACATTGAACCATAGTTCTGACATGGATCATTTTGACCCCTGAGGCATATCTTTTATCAGCCTAAATGTGGTCTATTCAATTCTTCCAATTTCTCATGACTTTGTCAATCAACTTGTTCTTAATACATCTAAATCATGGTTTAGTGTTTCTGTATCAATATGGACTTTTAACAAATTCAAATCCTTTGTATTCCTACTACAATGTTAAAACATTCTACATTGTGACATCATTAAAATACTCCTACTACAATGTTAAAACATTCTACATTGTGACATCATTAAAATACTCCTACTACAATGTTAAAACATTCTACATTGTGACATCATTAAAATACTCCTACTACAATGTTAAAGCATTCTACATTGTGACATCATTAAAATACTCCTACTACAATGTTAAAACATTCTACATTGTGACATCATTAAAATACTCCTACTACAATGTTAAAACATTCTACATTGTGACATCATTAAAATACTCCCACTACATTGTTAAAACATTCTACATTGTGACATTTCATTGATATCATGAAACAACTACTTCATGTATGTATTTTCTGATGTTTGATCAGATATCTTTTATCAGAGTATCTCTTGTGACATTGATCACAGCTATGAGATTTCTCTCCTGTGTGTGTTCTCTGGTGTATAGTCAGATGGCTAAATGTAACAAAACTCTTCCCACATTGAGTACAGTTATAAGGTTTCTCTACTGTGTGTATTTTCTGGTGTGATTTTAAATCTGTTGAACTAACAAAACTCTTTCCGCAGTGAGCAGTGGTAAGGTTTCTCTTCCTTGTGTGCTCTCAGATGTACTGTCAGACAGCTTGAGTGAGTAAAACTATTCCCACATTGATCACAGCTATAAGATTTCTCTCATGTGTGAATTCTCATGTGTACTTTTAGTGATTCTGATCTTAAGTAACTCTTCCCACAATCAAAACAGTGGTGAGATTTCTCTCCTGTGTGTACTCGCTGGTGTATTTTAAGTTCTGATGAAGATTGCAACCTTACCCACAGTCAGAGAAGCAGTGAGATTATTTCCCTGTGGGTCTCTGCTGGTGTTTCTTGAGGTGATATCAACTGGAGAGACTCTTCTCTGCCTTGTTAGCATCATGATGTTGAGGCACCCCAGAGGATCCACGATAGTCACGTCTCTCTCCTGTGTAAACAACAAGTCAGACAGATGGTTAAAGGCCCACAACAACAGAAATCCACTGTAAAAGGTGATGCCAACAGCGTAGCCATGATGTTGTACAACAATTGACGTCTGTAATGAATGTTAAAATTACTTGAAAATTGTTTTAAGACAGTCAAGTGAGCAACAATAGTCATATTTAGTCTTGTTTTCACATTAGTAGGAACATTGAAGATTTTAGGCTAGAAAAAAGTAAAAGTTGTTGACATCCTAAGCAGTGTGCCAGATGACTTTTGGTCTTCTATATAGACCCTTTTCTGTGTTTGCTAAAATTGCAACAAGGGCGATGCACATGCAATTTGGTTGCAGAAACCCCTCCCTTCTAATGCAGAAACCCCTCCCTTCTAATGCAGAAACCCCTCCCTTCTAATGCAGAAACCCCTCCCTTCTAATGCAGAAACCACAAGTTATGGATGTTGTATATCTGCCTGGAGCAAAAAGGTGAGCAGAGATTGTAGTTTTTCCACAATGTATTCTGAATATGACAACACACTATCAGTGTAAGATCAGGATGCTACTCAAGGAACCTCACATTAATCTCTGTGTCTATTCACTAGTTCACCACCGTGGGGGAAACTCAGGGGAGTTCTCATAGGCTGACAGCAGATATAGCCTCCATTTCCAGGTTGCTTATGAGTGCATTTCACACTACTTTGGATTAAAATTGTAAGGTTCATTTGAATGTCCTGATTAATATAACATTTATGTTTTTGTCAAAAATGTACTACTTTATATTTAAAAACAACTTCAACCAGTAAAATGTTCTTTGGCAACTATTCTAAAATGGATGACATTTTTTTTAAATTATCTATCTTCAACAATACCCCAATAATGACATCACAATACCCCCAAAAAGTGAATAAAAGTTTAGAAATGCTTGCATACCAGGGAACTTTTGGCTAAACCAACTATATCATACTACGACCAATAAGCAAACTACAAACTCAATGTACGTCACAAATAGTACAGTTAGTATGAGTATTCCAACACAGCTCAGGTCTCTGGGCTGACATTTTGTTTCTATTTAAAACCTAGGTTGCCCCTTTAAAAAGGCCACACAACAATCAAACAACCAATCTGCAGTTGAAACAATTACAAAGCTGGCATTATTTTTTTACTCCAATGTTTAGAAACAAATTTCAGATTTCCCCTTTAACACCACACACATCACCACACACATCAGTCCCACAACGTACCTACAGTTGAAGTCGAAAGTTTACATACACCTTAGCCAAATACATTTAATCTCATCACAATTCCTGACATTTAATCCTAGTAAAAATTCCCTGTCTATGTCAGTTAGGATCACCACTTTATTTTAAGAATGTGAAATGTCAAAATAATGGTAGAAGAATTATTTATTTCAGCTTTAATTTCATCAATTTCCCAGTGGGTCAGAAGTTTACATACACTCAATTAGTATTTGGTAGCATTGCCTTTAAATTGTTTAACTTGGGTCAAACGTTTCGGGCAGCCTTCCACAAGCTTCCCACAATAAGTTGGGTGCATTTTGGCCCATTCCTCCTGACAGAGCTGGTGTAACTGAGTCAGGTTTGTAGGCCTCCTTGCTCGCACACGCCTTCTCAGTTCTGCCCACACATTTTCTATACGATTGAGGTCATGGCTTTGTGATGGCCACTCCAATACATTGACTTTGTTGTCCTTAAGCCATTTTGCCACAACTTTGGAAGCATGCTTGGGGTCATTGTCCATTTGGAAGACCCATTTGCGACCAAGCTTTAACTCATGTCTTGAGATGTTGCTTCAATATATCCACATAATTTCCCCACCTCATGATGCCATCTAATTTGTGAAGTTCACTCGTCTCTCCTGCAGCAAAACACCCCCACAAACATGATACTGCCACCGCCGTGCTTCACAGTTGGGATGGGGTTCTTTGTCTTGCAAGCCTCACCCCCAAACATAACATGGTCATTATGGCCCAACAGTTCTATATTTGTTTCATCAGACAGAGGACATTTCTCCAAAAGTACAATTCACTGATGTGAAGGAGGAGGTTGATGGCCAAATTGACTTGATGATCAATCTGACTCCTGATGATCAACTTCCCACATCTTGACTCCTGATGATCAACCTCCTCCTTCACATCTGAGCTGATGATCAAACTCCCTTCACATCTGACTTGATAACCTCCTCCTTCACATCTGACTCCTGATGATCAACCTCCTCCTTCACATCTGATCCTGATGATCAACCTGGTCATGATGATGGCCCTCCTTCACATCTGACTTTGTTGTCAAGCCATTTTGCCACATCTTTGACTGCTGATGATCAACCTCCTCCTTCTGGACATGATCCATTTGCTCCTCCTTCACATCTGACTCCTGATGATCAACCTCCTCCTTCACATCTGACTCCTGATGATCAACCTCCTTTCACATCTGACTCCTGATGATCAACCTCCTCCTTCACATCT
Organism: Oncorhynchus masou masou; assembly: GCF_036934945.1. Lineage (NCBI taxonomy): Eukaryota > Metazoa > Chordata > Actinopteri > Salmoniformes > Salmonidae > Oncorhynchus > Oncorhynchus masou. Next base: position 193,412 of record NW_027016637.1, on the reverse strand, counting down.
GACTTGATGATCAACCTCCTCCTTCAAAACACATCTGACTCACTGATGATGAACATCTGACTCCTGATGATCAACCTCCTCCTTCACATCTGACTCCTGATGATCAACCTCCTCAACTTCTACATCTGACTCCTCATGATCAACCTCCTCCTTCACATCTGACTCCTGATGATCAACCTCCTCCTTCACATCTGACTCCTGATGATCAACCTCCTCCTTCACATCTGACTCCTGATGATCAACCTCCTCCTTCACATCTGACTCCTGATGATCAACCTCCTCCTTCACATCTGACTCCTGATGATCAACCTCCTCCTTCACATCTGACTCCTGATGATCAACCTCCTCCTTCACATCTGACTCCTGATGATCAACCTCCTCCTTCACATCTGACTCCAGTGATCAATCCAGTGATCAATGACCAAACCTGTTTAGGCTTTTTGGGAATTTAACTTCAATTAACCTGAAAGTTTTCATTGTATAAACATCTGTTGGGTTGGTAGAATGTGGAAAGACCCTCCTCATTGGTTAATATTCCCTGTAGTAGTAACATCTGTTGGGTTGGTAGAATGTGGAAAGACCCACCTCATTGGTTAATATTCCCTGTAGTAGTAACATCTGTTGTGTTGGTAGAATGTGGAAGTAGGTTTTAAATTCATACTTATTACAAATCTGCAGTTTTCTGACTATTATATAATTATTTAATGAAATAAATGTAAAAATGCACTGTTTGTCTGGAAATAAAAATAAACATTTATCTGCGTTAACCACTCCAGTCAACAGATGGCGATATGCGTTTTTTAGGCGATGCTATCAGAGTGACGTATAATGTAGTGGACGGGACGCTTCTTCAACAACATCTCGTCAGCCACCTCGGTAGCTTCCTAGTGGAAACGTTCAAGCAGTTCAGACTGCTTCGGTCTATATTTACTTCTGTATTTGGAACATAATTCTGTCTTTTAACTAGTTTCCCCATTTCATGTCATATTTCCGTTTCGTCAGGTAACGGTAGCTGGCTTGATAAATGAGCCTATCACTAGTCTAGTCGCTAACTAGCTAGGTTAGCTGGCTAACATCCCCGACCATGAGCTCAGCAAGCTGCTGCCCTCCTGCTAAAAAAGAGGTCTGCTGGAAGGAGAAAGAAGGTATTTGGCTGAACGTTGTCGTGAAAGAGGAGAATGAAGAGGAGGATGTCACAGTAAACGAAGAAGTCGAGGGTGAGGCTGTTACACAGAAAGAAGAGGAAGAAAACGATTATACTTTTTTTGGAGTGAATGAAGGAGAGATAACTGTCATATTGAAGGAGGAGGAGAGGGAAGAAGAGAAGGAGACAGAAGATCTGAGTAACACCAGTAAGTCCTGTCTTGAAAATAGTTGTTGAACTGATACGTGGTTTTAAAGCGGCATTCTACTCTAGTTCTGATCTTAAATGCCGTTTTTTAATGTAGGAATTGATAAAGCTACACTGTAAGATGTGAATACCATCAAGAAGCTGGCCAACAACAAAACGTTAACAATGGATTTGCACCCAAAATCACAACTTAAATGTCTCACGGAATGGACTTGCCTTCATTCAATACTGCAGTTCCACTGTACTAAACTGGAGGCGATTTCCAGCCCACCGTTGACTGCGGTCAAGTGAGCCGACAGTCGCAAAACGCGGTCAGGCCATCTGCTCGTCGGTTTCTTCCTGAATTTGCGTGCGCGAAAACACTTTATGGAATGGCGTTTTTTCAGGTAGGGAAACTGAGTTGAATGGACTCTCATGCACAGGTAGTCGAGGCGATGGCTACAAATCATTCCAAGCAAACCGTTTGAAGCACACTTATTCAATCTTCCATAATAAAAATGATACCAAATTGTTTATTTAATTTATCATTTAATTAATTTACTTTATCATTGCTGGAGTGTCAAGCGTTGGCTGGACTGGTGTAAACGCTACAACATATAATGACATTCTAGACCATTCTATAGGCCTCTCTGACTAAGAACCACACAGAGACTTGCATTTTGTAGTGGCTGTAATAACACTTGTGAAAAGTGACTTCAGGTGATTGAGGGATCTAGTCTAGATTAAACGTCAGAGGAAGTTTGGTCATGTGGAGGTTTCATTCAGGTCTCTGTTTAATTAAATCATCGGTTTGTCTTTGACAGGAGAGAGACCAGACTCTCCTTCTGACAGCAGGAAGAGTCCTTCAGAGAAACCAGACCCCGAGACGTCCAAACCAGCAGGACGACATCACTGCTCCCAGTGTGGGAAGAGTTTTACTCAGTCAGGGAGCCTGAGAACACACAAGAGAATTCACACTGGAGAGAAGCCTTACCACTGTTCCCAATGTGGAATGACGTTTACCCAGTTAGGGAGCCTGCAAACGCATGAGAGGGGACACACAGGGGAAAAGCTTTTCCAATGTTCCCATTGTGGAAAGAGTTTTGGCCAGGTAGGAAACCTGAACAAGCATGAGAGGACACACACAGGTAAGAAGATGTACCGCTGCTCCCAGTGTGGAGAGAGATTTACCCGGTTAAGGTACCTGAAAGAGCATGAAAGAATACATACAAATACACAGGAGGAGAAGACATACCACTGCTCTCATTGTGGAAAGACATTTTCCCAGTCAGAGAACCTGAAAACACATGAGAGAATCGAGAGGCTGTGTTCTGACTTGTGTTTCTGACTGAGAATGTGTGTGTTTGTTTGGGCTGTCAGACTTGAGTTCACTTTGTATAATGTTAGTGCACTATTTTTAATTGTGATTCATCCATTGTCCGAAAGGGTTTAAAACACACTGAAAACATCCAAAATACATACTATATACAGCTAAAATCTACAATGCCATGTAAACACAAGATGACATTGAGGTTAAATAAAGTGTGCTTTATCAATGGAACATATTTTGACACGTCCACTGTGTGTCTCTGTAGAGTCATAATATCCATAACAACTAGAGGTCAAACAGGGAGATGGTTCCATTCATTTTCCCCACAGGGCTGTGTTTTGTTTAGACTCAACCTGGTGTGATGTTTTGACAACCATGGAAACCTCTCTGGGACGAGGTGACTGAGGACACAGTGTGTTGTGAATTTATTGTCATGTTTTTAAAATGGTATAAATGCCTTTATTTTAGCTGGACCCCAGGAAGAGTAGCTGCTGCCTTGGCAGGAACTAATGGGGATCCATAATAAACCCCAGGAAGAGGAGCTGCTGCCTTGGCAGGAACTAATGGGGATCCATAATAAACCCCAGGAAGAGTAGCTGCTGCCTTGGCAGGAACTAATGGGGATCCATAATAAACCCCAGGAAGAGTAGCTGCTGCCTTGGCAGGAACTAATGGGGATCCATATTAAACCCCAGGAAGAGTAGCAACTGCCTTGGCAGGAACTAATGAGGATCCATATTAAACCCCAGGAAGAGTAGCTGCTGCCTTGGCAGGAACTAATGGGGATCCATAATGTAAACCCTTTTATCAGGAAGATTTGTCTGCTCTTTCCTCTCGGATTCGAAAATGCTAATTAGCATCAAAGAAGACAACATGCAAGCCTACAAATCCCTGCAAGCTCCTGCAATTCATCTCTAGCCAACACATTTCACAGAACAGTTCATAGAATTGTCCATTGAAATAAATGTTGACAATTTAATCATTGCTACATTAAGGCCTGAATGGTCGAGAGCTGCAGAGATGGTTGTCCTTCTGGAACATTCTCCCAATCTCCACAGAGGAAATCTGGATCTCTGTCAGAGTGAACATCGGGTTCTTGTTTACCTCCTTGACCAAGGCCCTTCTCCCCCGATTTCTCAGTTTGGCCGGGCGGCCAGCTCTAGAAAGAGTATTGGTGGTTCCAAACTTCTTCCATTTAAGAATGATGGCGGACATTGTGTTCATGGGGACCGTTTGCTACAGACATTTTTGGTACCTTTCCACAGATCTGTACCTCGACACAATCCTGTCTCAAATCTCTACGGACAATTCCTTTGACCTCATGGCTTGGTTTTTGCTCTGACATGCACTGTAAACTGTGGGACCTTATATAGACAGGTGTGTGCCTTTCCAAACCATGTCTAATTTATTGAATTTACCACAGGTGGACTCCAATCAAGTTGTAGAAACATCTCAAGGATGATCAATGGAAGAAGGATGTCTGAGCTCATTTTCGAGTCTCATAGCAAAGGGTCTGAATACTTAAGTAAATACATTTGCAAAAAATTCAAATCTGTTTTTGGTTTGTCATTATGGGGTTTTGTGTGTAGATTGATGAGGGGAAAAACATATTCAATTTTATAATGAGGCTGTAACGTAACTAAATGTGGAATAAGTGAAGGGGTCTGAATACTTAATGAATACACTGTATACCACTGGAAGAGCTTTCTATCATTGGCAGTTTTGTACACAGTCAGGTGATACGTGGTATAGAAAGTCCAATCTTAGGAGAGAACATGGGAGGCACTAAAACCACTACTGTGTGTCTGCAGGTGTCTATCTGCACTGTCAAAAACACAAGCATTTTGATACATTTGCTAAAAATTGTATGTGACCAATAACATGTGATTTGATTCTGATTTGAAATGTCCTATTTATCAAAGGTGCTTTTGGCTGGTGTCAAAATGACTCCAAAGGATTTGAATTTGTTAAAAGTCCATATTGGTTAAACCGTGATTTAGATTTATTAAGAACAAGTTGATTGACAAATTAATGAAAAATTGGAAGAATTTAATAAACCACATTTAGGCTGATAAAAGATATGGGTCAAAATGATCCATGTCAGAACTATGGTTCTATGGTTCAATTCAATGTAGTGGGTCTAAAGTTTGTTCTAAATTATTAAAAACGAATCAATCAACACATGCTTTTCTATGAACGACTTAATATGATAATCAACTTTAATTAATTAAAAAATAAACTTTTGGTTCCTCAACTGCGTTGCCACTCCAGTCAGCAGATGGCGATGTGCGTCTTTTAGGTTCAGGCGATGCTGCCAGTGTGACGTATAATCTAGTGGACGGGACGCTGCTTCAACAACAACAGTTAGACACCTCGGTAGCTTAATAGCAAACATAGCTACAACATTCACTCTCTTTATACTGTTTTGGTGTATATTAGTCGCTGTGTACTAAACACACTTCTGTCTTATGTACGTGTTGACCCATTTAATTATATAATTACGTTGTTTGTCAGCTAGCTGGTTTGCTAAATTAGCTTAGAACTAGGCTAGTTGCTAATGCTAGCTAGCGAACATCCCCGACCATGAGTTCACTAAGCTGCTCTCCTCCTGCTAAAGAAGAGGAGGTCTTCTGGACGGAGAAAGAAGTTCTCCCGAAAGAGGAGGAGGAAGAGAAGGATGTTTCAATACAAAAACAAGTAGAGGGTGAAGCTGTTACCGTGAAAGAAGAAGAAAAGACGTTTCAGTGGAAGAAAAGGAAGACTCGTTCAGATTGAAAGAGGAGGAGGCGGAGATGACTGTCACATCGGTAAAGGAGGAGGAGGAAGAAGAGGACACTGGACATCTGGGCCCGGTTTCCCAAACGCATCTTAAGGCATCCTATGGTTCTAACGGTGAACTCAGCCGTAAGATGGTTTTGAGAAACTGGGCCGTGATTAACACTAGTAAGTACTGTCTTAAAAACAGAGGCACAAACTCTGCAGTTGTTGAACTGATGTGTGGTGTTAAAGGGAAATATGTAATTGCTACATTTATATTATTTATAGCCATTGATTCTTGAAGAATATAACACATACCTCATGAGCTTAGTTCAACTTAGTACCCCATCAGAACCCCAAATAAGATTTTTTTTACTCCAATGTTTAGAAACAATGTAAATCAACACTGTTTAGCCTCAACATGGTTAAAACTATCATGTTGATTTCATGGATGGTCAGTCCCTGCATCCGTAGGTCTGTCTATGAATTTGAGAGTAGTTACATTTCTCCAGACCCATCCATCATCTTATCACCAAAACAGTGGTGGAATGGCATCTTTGTTATTGTTTGAACTGCAGATTGGTTGATCGATTGATTTGGCAAAGGGACAGCCTAGTTTAAACAGCAACAAAATGCTGCCCTGAGACTTGGTTTGGTAAACAGCTGAGGGATGGGGGCTGGATAAATGTCACCACTCTCACATTCAATTAAATGCCCTCGTGCGCCTATTTTAGCAAACACAGAAAGGGGCCTATATTGGTGACCAAAGGTGTCTATCACACTGTGGGAAGAGTTTTATTCAGTCAACTGTAATAACCTATTTCTCACACCAGAGAACAATCATCATGGAGAGCAACTTATAGTTGTGAACAATGTGGGAAGAAAATTTACTGACATCCAGCCATCTGATTGTACACCAGAGAACACACACAGGAGTCAAATAGATGTGAACAATGTGGGAAGAATTTTACTATCCAGCCATCTGATTGTACACCAGAGAACATCACACAGGAGATTTCTGAAATGTGGGCTTATACCATCTGTGAACAATGTGGGAAGAGATACTCTGACTAAAAGATCTCTGATCAAACATCAGAAAATACATTAGATGAAGAGTTGTTTCATGAACATCAATGAATTAAGACAACAGGGAAGAAATGTAGAATGTTTAAACATGTGGGAAGCAGTTTTTAATGATCAAATCACAATGTACACATGTTTTACATTGTAGAGAAATTTTAATGATGTCACAATGTAGAAGAGTTTTAACATCCAGCCATAGTACACCAGAGAACACACACAGGAGAGAAACCTTATAGATGTGATCAATGTGGAAGAGTTTTAACATTGTCAGTAGCAGTATTTTACCAGATGTCACAATGAGAGAAACCTTTTAGCTGTTATCAATGTGGGAAGAGTTTTAATGATGTATCACAAGAGTAGAGATTATAGTTTGAACAATGTAGAATTTTAGCATCCAGCCATTTTGTAATGATGTCACAATGTAGAATGTTTTAACATTGTAGCAGCAGTATTTTAATGATGTCACAATGTGTAGAATGTTTTAACATTGTTGTAGGAGTATTTTAATGATGTCACAATGTAGAATGTTTTAACATTGTAGTAGCAGTATTTTAATGATGTCACAATGTAGAATGTTTAAACATTGTAGTAGCAGTATTTTAATGATGTCACAATGTAGAATGTTTAAACATTGTAGTAGCAGTATTTTAATGATGTCACAATGTAGAATGTTTTAACATTGTAGTAGCAGTATTTTAATGATGTCACAATGTAGAATGTTTAACATTGTAGTAGCAGTATTTTAATGATGTCACAATGTAGAACACTAAACGTTTGCCCCCTGTTCAATTGATTTCTGCATGATATGGATATTAGCCTCAGGGGGAAAATCCAGGCTCTGAATTGAAAGAGTGCTATTTATATGATATAACAGAAAGTGACTAACACAAAAAGAGCTGTGTTACACTTACAGCATTGGTGACCCACTTGAATCAAAATGTAGCTAGATGTTTTCTACAAGTTGTCCTCTAACCATTGATGTACACATTATTCCCAGATTCCATGGGGTTTTTGAGCTGTTAGTTTTAACAGGACAAACTCATCTCCCCCTTTCACACAAATGATTTCAACATGATATCGATGAGTGATGAAAAATAAGTGTTGCGTTCCTTTGTTTAACGACCTCTACATTTAAATGCATCTCTCCAAAATGTAGCTGACTGTCTTCTGCAGGTTGTCCTCTAACCAGGGAGGTAAAATATATCTCCTATTTCCATGTGTTTTTTTAGTTGTGTTAGTTTCAACAGCACCAACAACCTGATTTCCCCCCTAATTGATATCAGTGATTTATTGCTTCTTGTCAAAACAACAGTGTTTCTGGTGCTCGTGCATTTTAAAAGGTGCTTGTTTAAAAAAATACAAGTAATCTGATTGTTGTTGCAGATGTTTGTGCAGATACTACATTTTATGTTTAGGTTTTCAATATCACAAATGGTTTCTGCATATTGGTTATTCATTTGGACCCATTAAAACTGTGTTTTGACATTGGGCTGTACCACCTAGCAAAATGTCATTGAAAAGACGTTGAAAAGAAGACTATACCCAACGTCCAATATACGTTTGGTTTTAGTTGAAGGTTTTAAATATTTATTTTCAGGTTGTTGTTAATAATGACTTGAAAACAACTTAATTTTTTGTTGTGGAAAATATTGAATCAACTATTTCACCAAAACCAGAACCTGTGAATTCAACTAGACTTTATTACAAACAGTAACAAAGCCGAACAATTCCATGGAAGAACTGACTCTTCATTCTGAGTACTTGGCTTTTATACAGTCTGATCCTTACATAACATTCTAACCACTAGGCTACCCTGCTGCCCCAATAATACACTAAATACATGTAATATAGCCTATACAGTCTGATCCTTACATAACATTCTAACCACTAGGCTACCCTGCTGCCCCAATAATACACTAAATACATGTAATATAGCCTATACAGTCTGATCCTAACATAACATTCTAACCACTACCCTGCTGCCCCAATAATACACTAAATACATGTAATATAGCCTATACAGTCTGATCCTAACATAACATTCTAACCACTACCCTGCTGCCCCAATAATACACTAAATACATGTAATATAGCCTATACAGTCTAATCCTTACATAACATTCTAACCACTACCCTGCTGCCCCAATAATACACTATATACATGTAATATAGTCTACACTAACCACTAGGCTACCCTGCTGCCCCAATAATACACTAAATACATGTAATATAGCCTATACAGTCTGATCCTTATATAACATTCTAACCACTACCCTGCTGCCCCAATAATACACTAAATACATGTAATATAGCCTATACAGTCTGATCCTAACATAACATTCTAACCACTACCCTGCTGCCCCAATAATACACTAAATACATGTAATATAGCCTATACAGTCTGATCCTTACATAACATTCTAACCACTATGCTTCCCTGCTGCCCCAATATTGTGAGAGGTGATATTCTCCTGGACCAGACAGCATCACAGGTGATATTCTCCTGGACCAGACAGCATCACAGGTGATATTCTCCTGGACCAGACAGCATCACAGGTGATATTCTCCTGGACCAGACAGCATCACAGGTGATATTCTCCTGGACCAGACAGCTGGGGAATACACTATATATTCAATAGAATGTGGACACCCCTTCAAATTAGTAGATTGGGCCATTTCAGCCACACCAGTTGCTGACTGGTGTTTAAAATTAAGCACACAGCCATGCAATCTCCATAGACAAACATTGACAGTAGAATGGCCTTACTGACGATCTCAGTAACATTCAACGTGGCACCGTTACAGGATGGCACCTTTCCAACAAGTCAGTTTGTCAAATTCCTGCCCTGCTGGAGCTGCCTGGTCGACTGTAAGTGCTGTTATTGTGAAGTGGAAACATCTGGGACCAACAACGGCTCAGCCAAGAAGTAGTGGGCCACACAAGTTCACAGAACAGGACCGTCGAGTGCTGAAGAGTGTAACGTGTAAAAATCGTCTGTACTTGGTTGCAACACTCACTAACGAGATCCAAACGGCCTCTGGAAGCAACATCAGCACAAGAAACTGTTTGTCAGGAGCTTCCTGAAATGGGTTTCCACGGCCGAGCAGCTGCATACAAACCTAAGATCAATATGGGCAATGTCAAGTGTCGGCTTGAGTGGAGTAAAACTCACAGCCACTGGACTCTGGAGCAGTGGAAACGTATTCTCTGGAGTAATGAATCATCTTCACCTTCTAGCAATCCGACGCACTAATCTGGGTTTGGAGGATCCACACTACCTGCCCCAATGCATAGTGACAACTGTAAAGTTTGGTGGAGGAGGAATAATGGTCTGAGGTTGTTTTTCTTGGTTTGGGCCCTTTAGTTCCAGTTAGGGGAAATCTTAACGCTACAGCATAGAATGACATTCTAGAGGAATCTGTACTTCCAACTTTGTGGCAACAGTTTGGGGAAGGCCCTTCCTGTTTCAGCATGACAATATGCCCCTGTACACAAAGCAAGTTCACTACATGAATGGTTAGTTGAGATTGGTGTGGAAGAACTTCACAAAGCCCTGACATTACATTTACATTACATTTAAGTCATTTAGCAGACGCTCTTATCCAGAGCGACTTACAAATTGGTGAATTCACCTTCTGACATCAGTGGAACAGCCACTTTACAATAGTGCATCTAAATCATTTAAGGGGGGGTGAGAAGGATTGCTTTATCCTATCCTAGGTATTCCTTGAAGAGGTGGGGTTTCAGGTGTCTCCGGAAGGTGGTGATTGACTCCGCTATCCTGGCGTCGTGAGGGAGTTTGTTCCACCATTGGGGGGCCAGAGCAGCGAGCACCATGGTCTTGTAGCGGATGCGAGCTTCAACTGGAAGCCAGTGGAGAGAGCGGAGGAGCGGGGTGACGTGAGAGAACTTGGGAAGGTTGAACACCAGACGTCAAACACCTTTGGGATGAATTGGAACGCTGACTGCGAGCCAGGCCTCATCGCCCGACCTCACTAATGCTCTTGGAATGGAAACAAGTCCTCGCAGCAATGTTCCATCATCTAGTGGAAAGCCTTCCCAGAAGAGTGGAGGCTGTTATAGCAGCAATGTTCAAACATCTAGTGGAAAGCCTTCCCAGAAGAGTGGAGGCTGTTATAGCAGCAATGTTCCAACATCTAGTGGAAAGCCTTCCCAGAAGAGTGGAGGCTGTTATAGCGGCTATGCTCCTACATCTAGTGGAAAGCCTTCCCAGAAGAGTGGAGGCTGTTATAGCAGCAATGTTCCAACATCTAGCGGAAAGCCTTCCCAGAAGAGTGGAGGCTGTTATAGCAGCAATGTTCCTACATCTAGTGGAAAGCCTTCCCAGAAGAGTGGAGGTTGTTATAGCAGCAATGTTCCAACATCTAGTGGAAAGCCATCCCAGAAGAGTGGAGGCTGTTATAGCAGCAATGTTCCAACATCTAGTGGAAAGCCTTCCCAGAAGAGTGGAGGCTGTTATAGCAGCTATGTTCCTACATCTAGTGGAAAGCCTTCCCAGAAGAGTGGAGGCTGTTATAGCAGCAATGTTCCAACATCTAGTGGAAAGCCTTCCCAGAAGAGTGGAGGCTGTTATAGCAGCAATGTTCCTACATCTAGAGAACAGCCTTCCCAGAAGAGTGGAGGCTGTTATAGCAGCAATGTTCCAACATCTAGTGGAAAGCCTTCCCAGAAGAGTGGAGGCTGTTATAGCAGCAATGTTCCTACATCTAGTGGAAAGCCTTCCCAGAAGAGTGGAGGTTGTTATAGCAGCAATGTTCCAACATCTAGTGGAAAGCCTTCCCAGAAGAGTGGAGGTTGTTATAGCAGCTATGTTCCAACATCTAGTGGAAAGCCTTCCCAGAAGAGTGGAGGCTGTTATAGCAGCAATGTTCCTACATCTAGAGAAAAGCCTTCCCAGAAGAGTGGAGGCTGTTATAGCAGCAATGTTCCAACATCTAGGGGGCACTAAAGTGGAGCCTTGCAGCAATGTTCCCAGAAGAGTGGAGGTTGTTATGCAAATGCCCATAATTTTGGAATGAGATGTTTGAAGAGTGGAGGTGTCCACATACTTTTGTTGATTTCGTGTATATACTGCAGGCAGGCAGGCAGGCAGGCCCTCCTCTCCTCTTCTCCCCCTGTCCTCTCCTCTTCTCCCTTCTCTCCTCTCCCCTTCTCCCCACCTCCTCTTCTCCCCACCTCATCAGTACTCATTTTGGGTGCTGGTACTGTTTATATTTTGGTGCTGGAACATTAAGCCAATATTCTATAAGAAGTGAACTCAAGCAGTAGAAAGTTAGAGGTGATATTATAGGACACACTATGTGTAACTTTGCTGCTCTGCCAGCAGTTTCCTGTGGAGTTTTTCTAATGTCAGTGTTTCCTGTAGGTAGGTGGGTTTAACCACTGATCTTGTCTGCTTAAAAGTGGGTCACATATAAGTAAGGAGCTGGAAGTCATATAGCCTAGCAGTATTTCTCGGGAGGGAGGGCGAGGAGAGGAGGGAGAGTTCAACATCTAGAGGAGAGAGAGAGAGAGAGAGAGAGAGAGAGAGAGAGAGAGAGAGAGAGAGAGAGAGAGAGAGAGAGAGAGAGAGAGGACATACTGACAGACTGGGTTGGGAGAAGGAGACACGTGAAGAGGAAGAGAGATGAGGGAAACTCAGCAAAAAAGAAATGTCCCTTTTTCAGGACCCTGTCTTTCAAAGATAATTTGTAAAAATCCAAACACCTACTCAGATCTTCATTGTGAAGGGTAAGCACTGTTTCCCATGCTTGTTTAGTGAACCATAAACAATGAATGAACATGCACCTGTGTAACGGTCGTTAAGACACTAACAGCTTACAGATGGTAGGCAATTAAGGTCACTGTTATGAAAACTTAGGACACTAAAGAGGCCTTTCTACTGACTCTGAAACACACCAAAAGAAAGATGCCCAGCGTCCCTGCTCATCTTCCTGAACGTGCCTTAGGCATACTGCATGGAGGCATGACAACTGCAGATGTGGCTAGGGCAATAAATTGCAACGTCCGTACTGTGAGACGCCTAAGACAGCTCTACGGGAAGACAGGATGGACAGCTGATGATCCTCGCAGTGGCAGACCACGTGTACAACACCTGCACAGGATCGGTACATCCAAACATCACACCTACGGGACAGGTACAGGATGGCAACAGCAACTGCCCGATATACACCAGGAATGCACAATCACTCCATCAGTGCTCAGACTGTCCGCAATAGGCTGAGAGAGGCTGGACTGAGGGCTTGTAGGCCTGTTGTAACGCAGGTCCTCACCAGACATCACTGGTAACAACGTCGCCTATGGGCACAAACCCACCGTCGCTGGACCAGACAGGACTAGCAAAAGTGCTCTTCACTGATGAGTCACGGTTTTGTTTCACTAGGGTTGAGGAAGGAATGAGCGTTTACACCGAGGCCTGTACTCTGGAGGGGGATCGATTGGAGGTGGAGGGTCCGTCATGGTCTGGGGCGGTGTGTCACAGCATCATCGGACTGAGCTTGTTGTCATTGCAAGCTGTCTCAACGCTGTGCGTTACAGGGAAGACATCCTCCTCCCTCATGTGGTACCCTTCCTGCAGGCTCGTCCTAACATGACCCTCCAGCATGACAATGCCACCAGCCATACTGCTCGTTCTGTGCGTGATTTCCTGCAAGTCAGGAATATCAGTGTTCTGCCATGGCCAACGAAGAGCCCGGATCTCAATCCCATTGAGCACGTCTGGGACCTGTTGGATCGGAGGGTGAGGGCAAGGGCATGTCTGGGAACTGAAATGTCTGGGAACTTGCAGGTGCCTTGGTGGAAGAGTGGGGTAACATCTCACAGCAAGAACGAGCAAATATGGTGCAGTCCAAGAGGAGGAGATGCACTACAGTACTTAATGCAGCTGGTGGCCACACCAGATACTGACTGCTACTTTTGATTTTGACCCCCTCCCCCCTTTGTTCAAGGACACATTTTTAAATTTCTGTTAGTCACATGTCTGTGGAACTTGTTCAGTTTATGTCTCAGTTGTTGAATCTTGCTATGTTCATACAAATATCTACGCATGTTAATCTTGCTGAAAATTAACGCAGTTGACAGTGAGAGGACATTTCTTTTTTTGTTTTTTTGCTGAGTTTAGTTCTTACTGACAGACTGGGTTGGTAGAAGGAGACAGGGGAGGAGGGAGAGAGAGATGAGAGAGATATGACTTATTGACAGACTGGGTTGGTAGAAGGAGACAGGGGAGGAGGGAGAGAGAGATGAGAGAGATATGACTTATTGACAGACTGGGTTGGTAGAAGGAGACAGGGGAGGAGGGAGAGAGAGATGAGAGAGAGATATGACTTATTGACAGACTGAGTTGGTAGAAGGAGACAGGGGAGGAGGGAGAGAAAGACTGACATTTAAACCAACTGAATATATTTGTATCACTGTCTTCTCACCAGTGATGTCATCAGAACCAGTAACCTGTTCCTCTCTTGGCCCAGCCCAGCCTGACCCTGACATATAGCATCAGGCCCGTTGAGTTTACTTGGGTAATAGACCTCTCGCTTCTACACCACATCCCCCCTTCTCCTGCTCTAACATGAGACCTCATCAGTACTCATTTTGGGTGCTGGTACTGTTTCTATTTAGGTGCTGGAATGTTAAGCCAATATTCTATAAGAGGTGAACTCAAGCAGTAGAAAGTTAGGAGTGATATTATAGGACACACTATGTGTAACTTTGCTGCTCTGTCAGCAGTTTCCTGTGGAGTTTTTCAAATGTCAGTGTTTCCTGTAGGTAGGTGTGTTTAACTGATCTTATCTGCTTAACGGTTTGTCACATCATATAAGTAAGTAAGGAAGAGATGAGATAGAAGTCATATAGCCTAGCAGTATTTCTCAGGAGGGGGAGGGGGAGGAGAGGAGAGGAGAGGAGAGGAGAGGAGAGGAGAGGAGAGGAGAGGAGAGGAGAGGAGAGGAGAGGAGAGGAGAGGAGAGGAGAGGAGAGGAGAGGAGAGGAGAGGAGAGGAGAGGAGAGGAGAGGAGAGAGAGAGAGAGAGAGAGAGAGAGGACTGACTGACAGACTGGGTTGAGAGAAGGAGACAAGGGAGGAGGAAGAGAGAAACTCAGCAAAAAAAGAAATGTCCCTTTTTCAGGACCCTGTCTTTCAAAGATAATTCGTAAAAATCCAAATAATTTCACAGATCTTCATTGTAAAAGGTTTAACACTGTTTTTCATACTTGTTCAGTGAACCAGAAACAATTAATGAACATGCACCTGTGTAACGGTCGTTAAGACACTAACAGCTTACAGATGGTAGGCAATTAAGGTCACTGTTATGAAAACTTAGGACACTAAAGAGGCCTTTCTACTGACTCTGAAACACACCAAAAGAAAGATGCCCAGCGTCCCTGCTCATCTTCCTGAACGTGCCTTAGGCATACTGCATGAAGACATGACAACTGCAGATGTGACAAGAGCAATAAATTGCAATGTCCGTACTGTGAGACGCCTAAGACAGCTCTACGGGAAGACAGGATGGACAGCTGATGATCCTCGCAGTGGCAGACCACGTGTACAACACCTGCACAGGATCGGTACATCCAAACATCACACCTACGGTACAGGTACAGGATGGCAACAGCAACTGCCCGATATACACCAGGAATGCACAATCACTCCATCAGTGCTCAGACTGTCCGCAATAGGCTGAGAGAGGCTGGACTGAGGGCTTGTAGGCCTGTTGTAACGCAGGTCCTCACCAGACATCACTGGTAACAACGTCGCCTATGGGCACAAACCCACCGTCGCTGGACCAGACAGGACTAGCAAAAGTGCTCTTCACTGATGAGTCACGGTTTTGTCTCACTAGGGGTGAGGAAGGAATGAGCGTTTACACCGAGGCCTGTACTCTGGAGGGGGATCGATTGGAGGTGGAGGGTCCGTCATGGTCTGGGGCGGTGTGTCACAGCATCATCGGACTAAGCCTGTTGTCATTGCAAGCTGTCTCAACGCTGTGCGTTACAGGGAAGACATCCTCCTCCCTCATGTGGTACCCTTCCTGCAGGCTCGTCCTAACATGACCCTCCAGCATGACAATGCCACCAGCCATACTGCTCGTTCAGTGCGTGATTTCCTGCAAGTCAGGAATATCAGTGTTCTGCCATGGCCAACGAAGAGCCCGGATCTCAATCCCATTGAGCACGTCTGGGACCTGTTGGATCGGAGGGTGAGGGCAAGGGCATGTCTGGGAACTGAAATGTCTGGAAACTTGCAGGTGCCTTGGTGGAAGAGTGGGGTAACATCTCACAGCAAGAACGAGCAAATATGGTGCAGTCCAAGAGGAGGAGATGCACTACAGTACTTAATGCAGCTGGTGGCCACACCAGATACTGACTGTTACTTTTGATTTTGACCCCCCCTTTGTTCAGGGACACATTATTCAAGTTCTGTTAATCACATGTCTGTGGAACTTGTTCAGTTTATGTCTCAGTTGTTGAATCTTATGTTCATACAAATATTTACACATGTTAAGTTTGCTGAAAATAAACGCAGTTGACAGTGAGAGGACATTTCTTTTTTTGCTGAGTTTAGTTCTTACTGAGAGACTGGGTTGGTAGAAGGAGACAGGGGAGGAGGGAGAGAGAGACTGACATTTAAATCTACAATGTATTTGTATCACTGACTTCTAACCATTAATGCCATCATAACCAGTAACCTGTTCCACTCTTGGCCCAGCCCAGCCTGACCCTGACATATAGCATCAGGCCTGTTGAGTTGACTTGGGTAACAGACCTCTAGCTTCTACACCACATCCCCCCTTCTCCTGCTCTAACATAAGACCTCATCAGTACTCATTTTGGGTGCTGGTACTGTTTATATTTTGGTGCTGGAACATTAAGCCAATATTCTATAAGAAGTGAACTCAAGCAGTAGAAAGTTAGAGGTGATATTATAGGACACACTATGTGTAACTTTGCTGCTCTGCCAGCAGTTTCCTGTGGAGTTTTTCTAATGTCAGTGTTTCCTCTAAGTAGGTGGGTTTAACCACTGATCTTGTCTGCTTAAAAGTGGGTCACATATAAGTAAGGAAGTAATGAGCTAGAAGTCATATAGCCTACCAGTATTTCTCAGGAGGGGGAGGGGGGAGGAGAGAGAGAAAGAGAGAGAGAGAGAGGAGGACATACTGACAGACTGGGTTGGCAGAAGGAGACAAGGGAGGAGGAAGAGAGAGGGTTGGGAGAAGGAGACAGGGAGGAGAGAGAGAGAGAGAGATAGAGAGGACATACTGACAGACTGGGTTGGGAGAAGGAGACACGGGAGGAGGAAGAGAGAGAGAGAGAGAGAGAGGACATACTGACAGACTGGGTTGAGAGAAGGAGACAAGGGAGGAGGAAGAGAGAGAGAGAGAGAGAGAGACATACTGACAGACAGGGTTGAGAGAAGGAGACAAGGGAGGAGGAAGAGAGAGAGAGAAACTCAGCAAAAAAAGTAATGTCAGTTTTTCAGGACCCTGTCTTTCAAAGATAATTCATAAAAATCCAAATTACTTCACAGATCTTCATTGTAAAGGGTTTAAGCACTGTTTCAAATGCTTGTTCAGTGACCCATAAACAATTAATGAAAGTGCACCTGTATAACGGTCGTTAAGGTCGTTAAGATACTAACAGCTTACAGACTGTAGGCAATTAAGGTCACAGTTATGAAAACTTAGGACACTAAAAAGGCCTTTCAACTGACTGAAAAACACCAAAAGAAAATTGGCCAGGGTCCCTGCTCATCTTCCTGAACATGCCGTAGGCATACTGCAAGGAGGCATGAGGACTGCAGATGTGGCCAGGGCAATAAATTGCAATGTCAGTAATGTGAGACGCCTAAGACTCTACAGGGAGACAGGATGGACTGCTGATCGTCCTCGCAGTGGCAGACCACGTGTAACAACACCTGCACAGGATTGGTACATCCAAACATAATACCTACGGGACAGGTACAGGATGGCAACAACAACTGCCCGAGTTACACCAGGAATGCGCAATCCCTCCATCAGTGCTCAGACTGTCCGCAATAGGCTGAGAGAGGCTGGACTGAGGGCTTGTAGGCCTGTTGTAACGCAGGTCCTCACCAGACATCACTGGCAACAACGTCGCCTATGGGCACAAACCCACCGTCACTGGACCAGACAGGACTGGCAAAAGTGCTCTACACTGATGAGTCGCGGTTTTGTCTCACCAGGGGTGAGGAAGGAATGAGCGTTTACACCGAGGCCTGTACTCTGGAGGGGGATCGATTTGCAGGTGTAGGGTCCGACATGTTCTTTGGTGGTGTGTCACAGCATCATCGGACTGAGCTTGTTGTCATTGCAGGCTGTCTCAACGCTGTGCGTTACAGGGAAGACATCCTCCTCCCTCATGTGGTACCCTTCCTGCAGGCTCGTCCTGACATGACCTTCCAGCATGACAATGCCACCAGCCATACTGCTCGTTCTGTGCGTGATTTCCTGCAAGTCAGGAATATCAGTGTTCTGCCATGGCCAACGAAGAGCCCGGATCTCCATCCCATTGAGCACGTCTGGGACCTGTTGGATCGGAGGGTGAGGGCTAGGGCATGTCTGGGAACTGAAATGTCTGGGAACTTGCAGGTGCCTTGGTGGAAGAGTGGGTAACATCTCACAGCAAGAACGAGCAAATATGGTGCAGTCCATGAGGAGTAGATGCACTGCAGTACTTAATGCAGCTGGTGGCCACACCAGATACTGACTGTTACTTTTGATTTTGACCCCTAACCCCTTTGTTCAGGGACACATTATTCAATTTCTGTTAGTCACATGTCTGTGGAACTTGTTCAGTTTATGTCTCAGTTGTTGAATCTTGCTATGTTCATACAAATATTTACGCATGTTCTAAGTTTGCTGAAAATGAACGTGGCTGACAGTGAGAGGACGTTTCTTTTTTTGTTGAGTTTAGTTCTTACTGACAGACTTGGTAGAAGGAGACAGGTGAGGAGGGAGTGAGATAGGACTTATTGACAGACTGGGATGGTAGAAGGAGATGGGAGGAGGGACTTTTTGGTGGGGGGGCAGAAGGGGCTGTCAGTAGAGCCGAGGAGAAAGCCAGAGACCGCCGGCTCCACGCACTCGTCCACCAGTGCGAGGGTACAGTCCAGAGCCTCCAGGGACGGTCTACAGCCCAGAACGTCCAGCGATGGTCTACAGCCCGGAACCTCCAGGGACAGTCTACAGCCCGGAACCTCCAGGGACGGTCTACAGCCCGGAACCTCCAGGGACGGTCAACAGCCCGGAACCTCCAGCAACGGTCAACAGTCCAGAGCCTCAAGCGATGGTCAACACTCCAGAGCCTCCAGCAACGGTCAACGGGCCAGAGCCTCCAGCGATGGTCCACGGCCCGGAGCTTCCTGCGTTGGTGCCACGGTTGGAGCCTTCCTCTGTGCCGGTGCCCAGTCCCGAGCATTCAGCCCAGCTTCATGGCCAGATCTGCGGTCTTAGCGGGTGCTTCTTCCCTTACCAGGGCCGCCACCGACGCTAGTTGCCCACCCAAACACTCCCCACCCAGGTTCAGGTTTTGCTGTCGGAGTCCGTAACTTTGGCGGAGGGGGGGGATGTCACGCCCTGACCATAGAGAGCCCCGGGGTTCTCTATGGTGCAAAAGGTCAGAGCTTGACTTGGGGGTGTTCTAGTCTTGAATTTCTATGTTGGTGTGAGTATGGTTCCCAATTGGAGGCAGCTGATGATCGTTGCCTCTAATTGGGGATGATACTTAGTGGGGTCCTTTTCCCACCTGTGTTTGTGGGATATTGTTCCGTTTTGGTTTAGTCTCTGTGTGCTAAGAACTTCACGTTTGTTTATTCTGTGTTGTTTTTTGAAGGTTCACTTCAATAAATATGGGGAACTCTACCGGTTCTCACGCTGCGCCTTGGTCCGCTCATTATGTATACAACGAACGTGACACTCACTCACTGACAGACTGGGTTGGTAGAATGAGACAAGGGAGGAGGGAGAGAGAGGGGAGAGAGATGAGAGAGAGATAGGACTTATTGACAGACTGGGTTGGTAGAAGGAGATGAGGGAGGAGGGAGAGAGAGGGGAGAGAGAGATGAGAGAGAGATAGGACTTATTGACAGACTGGGTTGGTAGAATGAGACGAGGGAGGAGGGAGAGAGAGGGGAGAGAGATGAGAGAGAGATAGGACTTATTGACAGACTAGGTTGGTAGAATGAGACAGGGGAGGAGGGAGAGAGAGGGGAGTTAGAGATGAGAGAGAGATAGGACTTATTGACAGACTGGGTTGGTAGAATGAGACGAGGAGGGAGAGAGAGGGGAGAGAGAGATAGGACTTATTGACAGACTGGGTTGGTAGAATGAGACAAGGGAGGAGGGAGAGAGAGGGGAGAGAGAAGAGAGAGAGATAGGACTTATTGACAGACTGGGTTGGTAGAAGGAGATGGGAGAGAGAGAGAGAGGGGAGAGAGAGATAGGACTTATTGACAGACTGGGTTGGTAGAATGAGACAAGGGAGGAGGGAGAGAGAGGGGAGAGAGATGAGAGAGAGATAGGACTTATTGACAGACTGGGTTGGTAGAAGGAGACGAGGGAGGAGGGAGAGAGAGATGAGAGAGAGATAGGACTTATTGACAGACTGGATTTGTA
The DNA here is from genome assembly GCF_036934945.1 of Oncorhynchus masou masou. Taxonomy (NCBI): domain Eukaryota; kingdom Metazoa; phylum Chordata; class Actinopteri; order Salmoniformes; family Salmonidae; genus Oncorhynchus; species Oncorhynchus masou. Next base: position 173,260 of record NW_027016637.1, on the reverse strand, counting down.
GAAGGAGACGAGGGAGGAGGGAGAGAGAGGGGAGAGAGAGATGAGAGAGAGATAGGACTGATTGACAGACTGGGTTGGTAGAATGAGACAAGGGAGGAAGGAGAGAGATGAGAGAGAGATGAGAGAGAGATAGGACTGATTGACAGACTGGATTTGTAGAAGGAGACAAGGGAGGAGGGAGTGAGAGGGGAGAGAGATGAGAGAGAGAGATAGGACTTATTGACAGACTGGTTTGGAAGAATGAGACAAGGGAGGAGGGAGTGAGAGGGGAGAGAGAGATGAGAGAGAGATAGGACTTATTGACAGACTAGGTTGGTAGAATGAGACAAGGGAGGAGGGAGAGAGAGATGAGAGAGAGATAGGACTTATTGACAGACTAGGTTGGTAGAATGAGACAGGGGAGGAGGGAGAGAGAGATGAGAGAGAGATAGGACTTATTGACAGACTGGGTTGGTAGAATGAGACAGGGGAGGAGGGAGAGAGAGATGAGAGAGAGATAGGACTTATTGACAGACTGGGTTGGTAGAATGAGACAAGGGAGGAAGGAGAGAGATGAGAGAGAGATGAGAGAGAGATAGGACTGATTGACAGACTGGATTTGTAGAAGGAGACAAGGGAGGAGGGAGTGAGAGGGGAGAGAGATGAGAGAGAGAGATAGGACTTATTGACAGACTGGGTTGGAAGAATGAGACAAGGGAGGAGGGAGTGAGAGGTGGAGAGAGAGATGAGAGAGAGATAGGACTTATTGACAGACTAGGTTGGTAGAATGAGACAAGGGAGGAGGGAGAGAGAGATGAGAGAGAGATAGGACTTATTGACAGACTAGGTTGGTAGAATGAGACAGGGGAGGAGGGAGAGAGAGATGAGAGAGAGATAGGACTTATTGACAGACTGGGTTGGTAGAATGAGACAGGGGAGGAGGGAGAGAGAGATGAGAGAGAGATAGGACTTATTGACAGACTGGGTTGGTAGAAGGAGACGAGAGAGAGAGACACTGACATATAAACCAACTGAATATATTTGTATCACTGACTTCTCACCAGTGATGTCATCAGAACCAGTAACCTGTTCCTCTCTTGGCCCAGCCCAGCCTGACCCTGACATATAGCATCAGGCCTGTTGAGTTGACTTGGGTTACAGACCTCTAGCTTCTACACCACATCCCCCCTTCTCCTGCTCTAACATGAGACCTCATCAGTACTCATTTTGGGTGCTGGTACTGTTTATATTTAGGTGCTGGAACATTAAGGCAATATTCTATAAGAGGTGAACTCAAGCAGTAGAAAGTTAGAGGTGATATTATAGGACACACTATGTGAAATGTTGCTCTGCCAGCAGTTTCCTGTGGAGTTTTTCTGATGTCAGTGTTTCCTGTATGTTGGTGGGTTTAACTGATCTTATCTGCTTAAAGGTTTGTCACGTCATAGAAGTAAGGAAGAGATGAGATAGAAGTCATATAGTCTAGCAGTATTTCTCACTCTTCAGTCCTCTCTTCATGACCGTAGACTTGTTTCGCTCAGTAGAACCCCAGTTAGAGGCAGACATGATACCTGCACTGGTACTGATGACCCTGTTGTGGTTCACAGGTAGGATGCTGTTATACTGATATACACGTGTGACAGTTACTGAGATGTGATTTAATATTGTAAGATATCTTACCATTTGCAGGGTTAGTAAAATGACATACAACTGGAAGCAGATAGTAAAAATGTGTCTCAAAGCAGGACAATGATGTGATCACCTGTAAATGTACTTTACTGTAGTCTAACTATCCATCTGGGGACAGGCACTAATGTCAGTTAAGTTGTGATGGTGTCCTGCATCTGACTGTTGTATATTCAGTGTGTCAATGATTGATTGTATCTGTCTCTATGTAAATGAATGAGAGTATATAGTATGTATTATATATTATATTGGTGTTATGTTAGAGTAGGAAAAGGGAGGGATGTAGATGATAGAGGTCTATGAGCTGAGTCAAGATCAACAGGTCCAACATTATATGTCAAGAAGAGAGAGAACATGCGCGACAGAGAGAGAGAGATGAGCAGCATGAGAGGGAGGAGAGAGTAGTGGAGGGGAGGGGAGAGAGGTGGGTAGGGGAGAGAAAAGGGGAGTGGAGAGAGAAGGGAGGGTGGAGAAGTGGAGGGGAGAGAGATTTTTGGAGGAGAGAGAATGATAGAGAAGGGGAGGGGAGAGAGGAGGGGAGGGGATATTTGTGGAGGAGAGAGAAATTGACAAGGAAGGGCTCCACTAAGGCCCTCTCAGCCAGCTGGCTCCACTAAGGCCCTCTCAGCCAGCTGGCTCCACTAAGGCCCTCTCAGCCAGCTGGCTCCACTAAGGCCCTATCAGCCATCTGGCTCCACTAAGGCCCTATCAGCCATCTGGCTCCACTAAGGCCCTATCAGCCAGCTGGCTCCACTAAGGCCCTATCAGCCATCTGGCTCCACTAGGGACCTCTCAGCCATCTGGCTCCACTAAGGCACCACTAGGGCCCTCTCACCCAGCCGGCTCCACTAGGGCTCTCTCAGCCAGCTGGCTCCACTAAGGCCCTCTCTGCCAGCTGGTTCCACTAGGGTTCTCTCAGCCAGCTGGCTCCACTAAGGCCCTCTCTGCCACCTGGCTCCACTAGGGCCCTCTCAGCCAGCTGGCTGCACTAGGGACCTTTCAGCCATCTGGCTCCACTAAGGCCCTCTCACCCAGCTGGCTCCACTAAGGCCCTCTCAGCCTGCCGGCTCCACTAGGGCTCTCTCAGCCAGCTGGCTCCACTAAGGCCCTCTCAGCCACCTGGTTCCACAAGTGCCCTCTCAGCCAGCCGGCTCCACTAGGGCCCTCTCACCCAGCCGGCTCCACTAGGGCCCTCTCAGCCAGCTGGCTCCACTAGGGCTCTCTCAGCCAGCTGGCTCCACTAAGGCCCTCTCAGCCACCTGGTTCCACTAGGGCCCTCTCAGCCAGCCGGCTCCACTAGGGCCCTCTCACCCAGCCTGCTCCACTAGGGCCCTCTCACCCAGCCGGCTCCACTAGGGCCCTCTCAGCCACCTGGTTCCACTAGGGCCCTCTCAGCCAGCTGGCTCCACTAAGGCCCTCTCAGCCACCTGGCTCCACTAGGGCCCTCTCAGCCAGCCGGCTCCACTAGGGCCCTCTCAGCCACCTGGTTCCACTAGGGCCCTCTCAGCCAGCTGGCTCCACTAAGGCCCTCTCTGCCACCTGGCTCCACTAGGGCCCTCTCAGCCAGCCGGCTCCACTAGGGCCCTCTCAGCCACCTGGTTCCACTAGGGCCCTCTCAGCCAGCCGGCTCCACTAAGGCCCTCTCAGCCAGCTGGCTCCACTAAGGCCCTCTCAGCCAGCTGGCTCCACTAAGGCCCTCTCAGCCATCTGGCTCCACTAAGGCCCTCTCCGCCAGCTGGCTCCACTAAGGCCCTCTCAGCCAGCTGGTGTGTGTAGGAGAGTGTGAGATGTGTGTACAAACCGTAGAAGTACAAATGACATGATTACACACTGTGGTATTTTACCTAACAGATAACAATATTATATTTGTTTTCAAATTATTTTGGGGTCTCATTGTGTTGTTGTCTAGCTAGCTAAAATAATCACTTTCCTATATTAGCCATTGGTGGAGGGAGTTGGACTTATTGTTTGTTTTGTTTGTTATTGTTTTTATTCTCTGTACTGGACAATGATTATAACATAGATTCTGATCCAACCATAAATTCAACCTGCAATGGAGCAGGTTGAGAGCTTCAAGTTCCTTGGTGTTCACATTACCAACAAACTAACATGGTCCAAGCACACAAAGACAGTTGTGAAGACGGCACGACAAAATCTATTTCCCCTCAGGAATACTGAAAAGATTTGTCATGGGTCCTCAGATCCTCGAAAGGTTCTACAGCTGCACCATCGAGAGCATCCTGATGGGTTGCATCACTGCCTGGTATGGCAACTGCTCAGCCTCCGACTACAAGGAACTACAGAGGGTAGTGCTTTCGGCCCAGTACATCACGGGCCAAGCATCCTGCCATCCAGGACCTCTATACCAGGCAGTGTCAGAGGAAGGCCCTAAAACATGTCAAAGACTCCAGCCACCACAGTCATACTGTCCTCTCTGCTACCACATAGCAAGCGGTTCCGGAGCGCCAAGTCTAGGTCCAGGAGGCTTCTAAACAGCTTCTATCTCCAAGGCATAAGACTCCTGAACATCTAGTCAAATGGCTACCAAGACTATTTGCACCCCCCCCCCCCCTACACCACTGCTACTCCCTGTTGTCATCTATGTATGCATGGTCACTATAATAACTCTACCTACATGTGACTAATAACATTTGATTTGATTTGAAATTCATACGTTGTGCCCCTGGCCTGAGAGGATGGAGGTTCAACATGTAGCTAGATGTAGTAGGTTAATGTTAACTAGCTGGCCTGAGAGGATGGAAGTTCAACATGTACTGTAGCAAGATGTAGTAGGTTAATGTTAACTAGCTGGCCTGAGAGGATGGAAGTTCAACATGTACTGTAGCTAGATGTAGTAGGTTAATGTTAACTAGCTGGCCTGAGAGGATGGAAGTTCAACATGTACTGTAGCTAGATGTAGTAGGTTAATGTTAACTAGCTGGCCTGAGAGGATGGAGGTTCAACATGTACTGTAGCTAGATGTAGTAGGCTAATGTTAACTAGCCTGCCTGAGAGGATGGAAGTTCAACATGAACTGTAGCTAGATGTAGTAGGCTAATGTTAACTAGCTGGCTTGAGAGGATGGAGGTTCAACATGTACTGTAGCTAGATGTAGTAGGTTAATGTTAACTAGCTGGCCTGACAGGATGGAAGTTCAACATGTACTGTAGCTAGATATAGTAGGCTAATGTTAACTAGCTGGCTTGAGAGGATGGAGGTTCAACATGTAGCTAGATGTAGTAGGTTAATGTTAAGTTGCTGGCCTGAGAGGATGGAAGTTCAACATGTACTGTAGCTAGATGTAGTAGGTTAGTGTTAACTAGCTGGCCTGAGAGGATGGAGGTTCAACATGTAGCTAGATGTAGTAGGTTAATGTTAACTAGCTGGCCTGAGAGGATGGAAGTTCAACATGTAGCTAGATGTAGTAGGTTAATGTTAACTAGCTGGCCTGAGAGGATGGAAGTTCAACATGTACTGTAGCTAGATGTAGTAGGTTAATGTTAACTAGCTGGCCTGAGAGGATGGAGGTTCAACATGTAGCTAGATGTAATAGGTTAATGTTAACTAGCTGGCCTGAGAGGATGGAAGTTCAACATGTACTGTAGCTAGATGTTGTAGGTTAATGTTAACTAGCTGGCCTGAGAGGATGGAGGTTCAACATGTAGCTAGATGTAGTAGGTTAATGTTAACTAGCTGGCCTGAGAGGATGGAAGTTCAACATGTACTGTAGCTAGATGTAGTAGGCTAATGTTAACTAGCTGGCTTGAGAGGATGGAGGTTCAACATGTACTGTAGCTAGATGTAGTAGGTTAATGTTAACTAGCTGGCCTGACAGGATGGAAGTTCAACATGTACTGTAGCTAGATATAGTAGGCTAATGTTAACTAGCTGGCTTGAGAGGATGGAGGTTCAACATGTAGCTAGATGTAGTAGGTTAATGTTAAGTAGCTGGCCTGAGAGGATGGAAGTTCAACATGTACTGTAGCTAGATGTAGTAGGTTAGTGTTAACTAGCTGGCCTGAGAGGATGGAGGTTCAACATGTAGCTAGATGTAGTAGGTTAATGTTAACTAGCTGGCCTGAGAGGATGGAGGTTCAACATGTAGCTAGATGTAGTAGGTTAATGTTAACTAGCTGGCCTGAGAGGATGGAGGTTCAACATGTAGCTAGATGTAGTAGGTTAATGTTAAGTAGCTGGCCTGAGAGGATGGAAGTTCAACATGTAGCTAGATGTAGTAGGTTAATGTTAACTAGCTGGCCTGAGAGGTTGGAAGTTCAACATGTAGCTAGATGTAGTAGGTTATGGTAACTAGCTGGCCTGAGAGGATGGAGGTTCAACATGTAGCTAGATGTAGTAGGTTAATGTTAACTAGCTGGCCTGAGAGGATGGAAGTTCAACATGTACTGTAGCTAGATGTAGTAGGTTAATGTTAACTAGCTGGCCTGAGAGGATGGAGGTTCAACATGTACTGTAGCTAGATGTAGTAGGCTAATGTTAACTAGCCTGCCTGAGAGGATGGAAGTTCAACATGTACTGTAGCTAGATATAGTAGGCTAATGTTAACTAGCTGGCTTGAGAGGATGGAGGTTCAACATGTAGCTAGATGTAGTAGGTTAATGTTAAGTAGCTGGCCTGAGAGGATGGAAGTTCAACATGTACTGTAGCTAGATGTAGTAGGTTAGTGTTAACTAGCTGGCCTGAGAGGATGGAGGTTCAACATGTAGCTAGATGTAGTAGGTTAATGTTAACTAGCTGGCCTGAGAGGATGGAGGTTCAACATGTAGCTAGATGTAGTAGGTTAATGTTAACTAGCTGGCCTGAGAGGATGGAGGTTCAACATGTAGCTAGATGTAGTAGGTTAATGTTAAGTAGCTGGCCTGAGAGGATGGAAGTTCAACATGTACTCTAGCTAGATGTAGTAGGTTAATGTTAACTAGCTGGCCTGAGAGGATGGAGGTTCAACATGTAGCTAGATGTAGTAGGTTAATGTTAACTAGCTGGCCTGAGAGGATGGAAGTTCAACATGTACTGTAGCTAGATGTAGTAGGCTAATGTTAACTAGCTGCCTTGAGAGGATGGAGGTTCAACATGTACTGTAGCTAGATGTAGTAGGTTATTGTTAACTAGCTGGCCTGACAGGATGGAAGTTCAACATGTACTGTAGCTAGATATAGTAGGCTAATGTTAACTAGCTGGCTTGAGAGGATGGAGGTTCAACATGTAGTTAGATGTAGTAGGTTAATGTTAAGTAGCTGGCCTGAGAGGATGGAAGTTCAACATGTACTGTAGCTAGATGTAGTATGTTAGTGTTAACTAGCTGGCCTGAGAGGATGGAGGTTCAACATGTAGCTAGATGTAGTAGGTTAATGTTAACTAGCTGGCCTGAGAGGATGGAGGTTCAACATGTAGCTAGATGTAGTAGGTTAATGTTAACTAGCTGGCCTGAGAGGATGGAAGTTCAACATGTACTGTAGCTAGATGTAGTAGGTTAATGTTAACTAGCTGGCCTGAGAGGATGGAGGTTCAATATGTACTGTAGCTAGATGTAGTAGGCTAATGTTAACTAGCCTGCCTGAGAGGATGGAAGTTCAACATGAACTGTAGCTAGATGTAGTAGGCTAATGTTAACTAGCTGGCTTGAGAGGATGGAGGTTCAACATGTACTGTAGCTAGATGTAGTAGGTTAGTGTTAACTAGCTGGCCTGAGAGGATGGAGGTTCAACATGTAGCTAGATGTAGTAGGTTAATGTTAAGTTGCTGGCCTGAGAGGATGGAAGTTCAACATGTACTGTAGCTAGATGTAGTAGGTTAGTGTTAACTAGCTGGCCTGAGAGGATGGAGGTTCAACATGTAGCTAGATGTAGTAGGTTAATGTTAACTAGCTGGCCTGAGAGGATGGAGGTTCAACATGTAGCTAGATGTAGTAGGTTAATGTTAACTAGCTGGCCTGAGAGGATGGAGGTTCAACATGTAGCTAGATGTAGTAGGTTAATGTTAACTAGCTGGCCTGAGAGGATGGAGGTTCAACATGTAGCTAGATGTAGTAGGTTAATGTTAACTAGCTGGCCTGAGAGGATGGAGGTTCAACATGTAGCTAGATGTAGTAGGTTAATGTTAAGTAGCTGGCCTGAGAGGATGGAAGTTCAACATGTAGCTAGATGTAGTAGGTTAATGTTAACTAGCTGGCCTGAGAGGATGGAAGTTCAACATGTACTGTAGCTAGATGTAGTAGGTTAATGTTAACTAGCTGGCCTGAGAGGATGGAGGTTCAACATGTAGCTAGATGTAGTAGGTTAATGTTAACTAGCTGGCCTGAGAGGATGGAAGTTCAACATGTACTGTAGCTAGATGTTGTAGGTTAATGTTAACTAGCTGGCCTGAGAGGATGGAGGTTCAACATGTAGCTAGATGTAGTAGATTAATGTTAACTAGCTGGCCTGAGAGGATGGAAGTTCAACATGTACTGTAGCTAGATGTAGTAGGCTAATGTTAACTAGCTGCTTGAGAGGATGGAGGTTCAACATGTACTGTAGCTAGATGTAGTAGGCTAATGTTAACTAGCTGGCTTGAGAGGATGGAGGTTCAACATGTACTGTAGCTAGATGTAGTAGGTTAATGTTAACTAGCTGGCCTGACAGGATGGAAGTTCAACATGTACTGTAGCTAGATATAGTAGGCTAATGTTAACTAGCTGGCTTGAGAGGATGGAGGTTCAACATGTAGCTAGATGTAGTAGGTTAATGTTAAGTAGCTGGCCTGAGAGGATGGAAGTTCAACATGTACTGTAGCTAGATGTAGTAGGTTAGTGTTAACTAGCTGGCCTGAGAGGATGGAGGTTCAACATGTAGCTAGATGTAGTAGGTTAATGTTAACTAGCTGGCCTGAGAGGATGGAGGTTCAACATGTAGCTAGATGTAGTAGGTTAATGTTAACTAGCTGGCCTGAGAGGATGGAGGTTCAACATGTAGCTAGATGTAGTAGGTTAATGTTAAGTAGCTGGCCTGAGAGGATGGAAGTTCAACATGTAGCTAGATGTAGTAGGTTAATGTTAACTAGCTGGCCTGAGAGGATGGAAGTTCAACATGTACTGTAGCTAGATGTAGTAGGTTAATGTTAACTAGCTGGCCTGAGAGGATGGAAGTTCAACATGTACTATAGCTAGATGTAGTAGGTTAATGTTAACTAGCTGGCCTGAGAGGATGGAGGTTCAACATGTAGCTAGATGTAGTAGGTTAATGTTAACTAGCTGGCCTGAGAGGATGGAAGTTCAACATGTAGCTAGATGTAGTAGGTTAATGTTAACTAGCTGGCCTGAGAGGATGGAGGTTCAACATGTAGATAGATGTAGTAGGTTAATGTTAACTAGCTGGCCTGAGAGGATGGAGGTTCAACATGTAGCTAGATGTAGTAGGTTAATGTTAACTAGCTGGCCTGAGAGGTTGGAAGTTCAACATGTAGCTAGATGTAGTAGGTTAATGTTAACTAGCTGGCCTGAGAGGATGGAGGTTCAACATGTAGCTAGATGTAGTAGGTTCATGTTAACTAGCTGGCCTGAGAGGATGGAGGTTCAACATGTACTGTAGCTAGATGTAGTAGGTTAATGTTAACTAGCTGGCTTGAGAGGATGGAGGTTCAACATGTACTGTAGCTAGATGTAGTAGGTTAATGTTAACTAGCTGGCCTGAGAGGATGGAGGTTCAACATGTAGCTAGATGTAGTAGGTTAATGTTAACTAGCTGGCCTGAGAGGATGGAAGTTCAACATGTAGCTAGATGTAGTAGGTTAATGTTAACTAGCTGGCCAGAGAGGATGGAGGTTCAACATGTAGCTAGATGTAGTAGGTTAATGTTAACTAGCTGGCCTGAGAGGTTGGAAGTTCAACATGTAGCTAGATGTAGTAGGTTATGGTAACTAGCTGGCCTGAGAGGATGGAGGTTCAACATGTAGCTAGATGTAGTAGGTTAATGTTAACTAGCTGGCCTGAGAGGATGGAAGTTCAACATGTACTGTAGCTAGATGTAGTAGGTTAATGTTAACTAGCTGGCCTGAGAGGATGGAGGTTCAACATGTACTGTAGCTAGATGTAGTAGGCTAATGTTAACTAGCCTGCCTGAGAGGATGGAAGTTCAACATGTACTGTAGCTAGATGTAGTAGGTTAATGTTAACTAGCTGGCCTGACAGGATGGAAGTTCAACATGTACTGTAGCTAGATATAGTAGGCTAATGTTAACTAGCTGGCTTGAGAGGATGGAGGTTCAACATGTAGCTAGATGTAGTAGGTTAATGTTAAGTAGCTGGCCTGAGAGGATGGAAGTTCAACATGTACTGTAGCTAGATGTAGTAGGTTAGTGTTAACTAGCTGGCCTGAGAGGATGGAGGTTCAACATGTAGCTAGATGTAGTAGGTTAATGTTAACTAGCTGGCCTGAGAGGATGGAGTTTCAACATGTAGCTAGATGTAGTAGGTTAATGTTAACTAGCTGGCCTGAGAGGATGGAGGTTCAACATGTAGCTAGATGTAGTAGGTTAATGTTAAGTAGCTGGCCTGAGAGCATGGAAGTTCAACATGTAGCTAGATGTAGTAGGTTAATGTTAACTAGCTGGCCTGAGAGGATGGAAGTTCAACATGTACTGTAGCTAGATGTAGTAGGTTAATGTTAACTAGCTGGCCTGAGAGGATGTAGGTTCAACATGTAGCTAGATGTAGTAGGTTAATGTTAAGTAGCTGGCCTGAGAGGATGGAAGTTCAACATGTACTATAGCTAGATGTAGTAGGTTAATGTTAACTAGCTGGCCTGAGAGGATGGAGGTTCAACATGTAGCTAGATGTAGTAGGTTAATGTTAACTAGCTGGCCTGAGAGGATGGAAGTTCAACATGTACTGTAGCTAGATGTAGTAGGCTAATGTTAACTAGCTGCCTTGAGAGGATGGAGGTTCAACATGTACTGTAGCTAGATGTAGTAGGTTATTGTTAACTAGCTGGCCTGACAGGATGGAAGTTCAACATGTACTGTAGCTAGATATAGTAGGCTAATGTTAACTAGCTGGCTTGAGAGGATGGAGGTTCAACATGTAGTTAGATGTAGTAGGTTAATGTTAAGTAGCTGGCCTGAGAGGATGGAAGTTCAACATGTACTGTAGCTAGATGTAGTAGGTTAGTGTTAACTAGCTGGCCTGAGAGGATGGAGGTTCAACATGTAGCTAGATGTAGTAGGTTAATGTTAACTAGCTGGCCTGAGAGGATGGAGGTTCAACATGTAGCTAGATGTAGTAGGTTAATGTTAACTAGCTGGCCTGAGAGGATGGAAGTTCAACATGTACTGTAGCTAGATGTAGTAGGTTAATGTTAACTAGCTGGCCTGAGAGGTTGGAGGTTCAACATGTACTGTAGCTAGATGTAGTAGGTTAATGTTAACTAGCTGGCCTGAGAGGATGGAAGTTCAACATGTACTGTAGCTAGATGTAGTAGGTTAATGTTAACTAGCTGGCCTGAGAGGATGGAGGTTCAACATGTACTGTAGCTAGATGTAGTAGGTTGATGTTAACTAGCTGGCTTGAGAGGATGGAGGTTCAACATGTACTGTAGCAAGATGTAGTAGGTTAATGTTAACTAGCTGGCCTGAGAGGATGGAGGTTCAACATGTAGCTAGATGTAGTAGGTTAATGTTAACTAGCTGGCCTGAGAGGATGGAAGTTCAACATGTAGCTAGATGTAGTAGGTTAATGTTAACTAGCTGGCCTGAGAGGATGGAGGTTCAACATGTAGCTAGATGTAGTAGGTTAATGTTAACTAGCTGGCCTGAGAGGATGGAAGTTCAACATGTATCTAGATGTAGTAGGTTAATGTTAACTAGCTGGCCTGAGAGGATGGAGGTTCAACATGTACTGTAGCTAGATTGTTTGTTTCGTGTAATATGTTTTGTGGACTTCACTCAACTCTCTCCCTGACCCCCACCAGTCTAGTACATAACTCAACTCCCTCTCCAGTCTCCACCAGTCTAGTACATAACTCAACTCTCTCCCTGACCCCCACCAGTCTAGTACATAACTCAACTCCCTCTCCAGTCTCCACCAGTCTAGTACATAACTCAACTCTCTCCCTGACCCCCACCAATCTAGTACATAACTCAACTCTCTCCCTGAACCCCACCAGTCTAGTACATGACTCAACTCTCTCTCCAGTCCCCACCTGTCTAGTACATAACTCAACTCTCTCCCTGACCACCAACAGTCTAGAACATAACTGAACTCTCTCCCTGACACCCACCAGTCTAGTACATAACTGAACTCTCTCCCTGACCACCACTAGTCTAGTTCACAAGTCAACTCTTAAAAAGTTAGAGGGAACATTGGTGATGGTGTCATGTATCTAACTGTTGTATATTCAATGTGTCAATGATTGATTTTTTCTGTCTCTATGTAAATGAATGAGAGTATATATTATTTATGTATTTAATATTGGTGTAATGTCAGAGTAGGAGAAGGGAGGGGTGTAGATGCTACCCAAAAATGGAGCCCAAAAGGGTTCTACCTGGAACTAAAAAGGGTTCTCCAATGGGGACCGCGGAAGAATCCTTCTAGGTTCTAGAGAGCACCTTTCATTCATAGTGTAGGTGTCACGCCCTGACCTTAGAGAGCCTTGTTTATTCTCTATTTGGTGAGGTCAAGGTGTGACTTGGGTGGGCAAATCTTTGTTTCTATTTCTTTGTTGGTCGAGTATGGTTCCCAATCAGAGGCAGCTGTTTATCGTTTCCTCTGATTGGGGATCATACTTAGGCAGCCCTTTTTCCCACCTTAGATTGTGGGATCTTGTTTTTGTATAGTTGCTGTGTTAGCGTTACAAAACTTTACGTGTCGTTTATCTTTCTTGTTTTTTGGTGATCATTTAATAAATGTAAGTGCATTCAGAAACTATTCAGACCGCTTGACTTTTAACACATTTTGATATGTTACAGCCTTATTCCAAAATGAATTAATGACATCACAATACCCCATAATGACATCACAATACCCCATAATGACATCACTATACCCCATAATGACATCACAATACCCCATAATTACATCACAATACCCCATAATGACATCACAATACCCCATAATGACATCACTATACCCCATAATGACATCACAATACCCCATAATGATGTAACTCTATCCCATAATGACATCACAATATCCCATAATGACATCACAATACCCCATAATGACATCACAATACCCCATAATGATGTCACTCTATCCCATAATGACATCACAATATCCCATAATGACATCACAATACCCCATAATGACATCACAATACCCCATAATGACATCACTATACCCCATAATGACATCACAATACCCCATAATGACATCACAATACCCCATAATGACATCACAATACCCCATAATGACATCACTATACCCCATAATGACATCACAATACCCCATAATGATGTCACTCTATCCCATAATGACATCACAATATCCCATAATGACATCACAATACCCCATAATGACATCACAATACCCCATAATGACATCACAATACCCCATAATGACATCACAATACCCCATAATGACATCACAATACCCCAGGTAGGTAGATATGAGGTAGATATGTACATGAAGGCAGGGTAAAGTGACTAGACATCAGGATAGATAACAATAAGGAGGTGAAGAGAGGGGATGGAGAGAAGAGGAGGACAGAGGAGAGGGGGAGGGGAGAGGAGAGGGGGAGGAGAGGAGAGAAGAGGGGGATGAGGGGAGAGGAGGAGGGGGGGGGATGAGGGGAGAGGAGAGGGGGGAGGGAGGAGGAGGGAGAGGAGAGGGGGAGGAGGGGGAGGGGGGAGAGGGGGGAGGGGAGGGGGGAGGGGGAGGGGAGAGGGGGAGGGGAGAGGGGGGAGAGGGGATGAGGGGAGAGGAGAGGGGGAGGAGGGGAGGGGGAGGGGGAGAATGGGAAGTGGAGAAGAGGGAAGGTACAAAAGAGGAGAAGAGAGGGGGAGAAGAGAGGGGGAGGAGAGGGGGAGAAGAGGAAAGGAAGAGGAGAAGAAAGGAGAAGATTAGAGAAAAGGAGAGGGGGAGAAGATGAGATGGGAAGGGGGAGAAGAGGGGAGGAGAAGAGGGGGAAGGAGAGGGGGAGAAGAGGAGAGAGGAGAGGGGGAGAAGAGGAGAGAGGAGAGGGGGAGAAGAGGAGAGGAGAAGAGGGGGAAGGAGAGGGGGAGAAGAGGTGAGAGGAGAGGGGGAGAAGAGGAGAGGGTGAGTAGAGGGGGAGGAGGGAGAGGGGGGCTCAAAACAACACATGACCTGCAAACAGGATATGATTCATGTGTGAGTACTAAAAGTATATGAATATAGTATATTACAGTATATTTATTATGTATGTGGGTCTGATAAGTAAACACTCTTAATGTTTGCTGTTTTATCACTCAGAAGAACATTGTGTCAGGACATATGATGAGAAACATGGGCACAATGTAACCAAACACATGTGAAACCTCATGATAAACCTGTCTTCTCCATCACATCATGAAAGGTCATGTTGATGTTCATTTTCTCTCTCTTTCTCCTCTGTCTCTCTCTTTCTCCCCTGTCTCTCTCTTTCTCCTCTGTCTCTCTCTTTCTCCTCTGTCTCTCTCTTTCTCCTCTGTCTCTCTCCTCAGATCTCCAGGCTCAAAGCGTCAGTCCACCAGGTAGGTAGAGTATAAATCTACAGTGATTATAGCAGTTCAATATTAGTCAACTTTATTATCCCACATGGAGAAATTCATGTGTCCATACAAACCATTCTAAACCCAATAACAAGTAGTGTTTTATGGAACTACTAATACTTGTCAACCACAAAGCATTACTGCTGTTAGAATAACAGAATCACTGTCATCATCTGTCCTCACCACTGTGTTTTCCTCTCTGCTGTTTACAGCTGAACAATCAGTCAGACTGGTGAATGGGACCACTTCCTGTTCTGGGATAGTGGAAGTATTCTATGAAGGAGAGTGGTTAGGTCTTTGTAATGGTTGGAGGAGCATGATAAGAGAGACTAAGATTATGTGTAGAGAGCTGGACTGTGGGAATCCTGTCGCTGAATTTAGAGTTCTGGTTGAATATAGAAGAAGAAGAGGAGTCAGACTGGGTGGTTGTAGGGGACATGAGTCTACTATTAGAGAGTGTAACAACATCAATGGAGGACCTGGTTTCTGTAATGGTGGATATTATCATCATGTGAACTGTTCAGGTAAGAGACTGGTCATATTGACAGATTTATTTATACATTATACAATATTACCATGTATCATGTTTTATGTGTTTTTATTTCATTTAAATAGAGGGAGAGACGTCAGATGTATTTAAACATTATATTTGTCATATTGGTTTATGGGAGATGTTCATGGGCAGATCATTGTAGTTCAGATGGTACTGAAGTGAAGCTGCCTGATGGATGTCCAGCTGTTTATTTTCTATAAAGTGAAGTGAACTTATTCCTGTCTCCTGCCTGCATTATTCCCAACCCGATCCTGAGTGACTAAGAACCCATTTCTACCTCTTACAGTATCAAACATAGCAAACTACAATCTTTTATCCAACATATTTGTGTTTAGTCCTTGACAGTGTCATCAACAGAACTGATTGAATGTTCAACCAACTCTTTTTCTCCAGACTCTGTGCGGCTTGTGGATGGAGCTGGTCTCTGCTCTGGGAGAGTGGAGGTGAAGTCCAATCAGTCCTGGGCCTCAGTGTGTGAAGCTGACTTTGACCGGCAGGATGCAGAGGTAGTCTGTAGGGATCTTGGCTGTAGGGCTCCTGCAGCTCTACAGGGGGGGCTCTATGGAGAAGGTGAGGGTCAGACCTGGGATAAAGAGTTCCAGTGTAAAGGTAATGAGTCCCTTCTCCTGGACTGTGAAACCTCAGACAGAGAGAACAACACCTGCCTACCTGGTAATGCTGTTGCACTCACCTGCTCAGGTAAGAAACAGTTTGTCACTCAATCAACATTGTTTCTCACCTGGAGTGAAGAATATGAGAGACAGACAATGTAGGTGTGTTTTAGTGAGAAAATAGTAAGATTACTGTCTCTCTCTTTTCTTTTCTCAGACAGTGTTAATGTGAGGCTGGTGGGAGGAGGCAGTCGCTGTGCTGGTGGAGTGGAGTGGTACGACCAGGGAGAGTGGAGGATTGTGGGAGCTGGCTGGAACCAGGAGGATGTAGCTGCAGTAGTGTGTAGACAGCTGGGTTGTGGCTCCACTGTTTCAGCACTACGTGGAGACACCACTAGAGGGTTTTTCGTTTCCTGTTCTGGATCTGAGCCTTCACTGAGGGAGTGTATCAGAGGTTATGATCTCCATCCTGGACTCACAGTGATCTGCTCAGGTAATAACAAGATACGCTATATTGCCAACAGTAAGTGGACTTTAGTGGATTCGGCTTTTTCAGCCACACCTGTTGCTGACAGGTGTATAAAATTGAGCACACAGCCATGCAATCTCCATAGACAAACATTGGCAGTAAAATGGCCTTCCTGAAGATCTCGGTGACTTTCAACGTGGCAAGCCTTGGAGCAACAACGGCTCAGCAGTGAAGTGGTAGACAACACAAGCTCACAGAACAGACAGTCAAGGGCTGAACCACGTAGAGCGTAAAAATAATCCTCTGTTGTAAACTCACTGCTGAGTTCCACATACTTTAATCCATGTATTATATCTCCTTCCTGGACTCACAGTGATCTGCTCAGGAAATATCAACATATTATAATTACATTCAACTGATTTCCTTCATTCATACAACTTCCTCTGCACCTCTCATGATGACTGTTTAGCTTGTCAGTCTGCTTTACTAAATAGATCACTCAGTCAAGTTGGAATCAAATAGAACTTAAATATCCCAGAATGCTTTGTATTTGAGTGTGATCTCAGTGAACGTAACTACTCACTACCACTGCCACAAAGCGAGGAGGAGGGAGGAGTTGAGATGAGAGAGAGAATATATTTTTATCAATGACTTCTCACCAGTGATGTCATCATAACCAGTAACCTGTTCCTCTCTTGGCCCAGCCTGACCCTGACTTATAAACTCAGACCTTGTAGTTCAGATGGTACTTAAGTGAAGCTGCCTGATGGATGTCCAGCTGTTTATTTTCTGTAAAGTGAAGTGAACTTATTCCTGTCTCCTGCCTGCATTATTCCCAACCCGATCCTGAGTGACTAAGAACCCATTTCTACCTCTTACAGTATCAAACATAGCAAACTACAATCTTTTATCCAACATATTTGTGTTTAGTCCTCAACAATGTCATCAACAAAAATGATTGAATGTTCAACCAACTCTTTTTCTCCAGACTCTGTGCGGCTTGTGGATGGAGCTGGTCTCTGCTCTGGGAGAGTGGAGGTGAAGTCCAATCAGTCCTGGGCCTCAGTGTGTGAAGCTGACTTTGACCGGCAGGATGCAGAGGTAGTCTGTAGGGATCTTGGCTGTGGGGCTCCTGCAGCTCTACAGGGGGGGCTCTATGGAGAAGGTGAGGGTCAGACCTGGGATAAAGAGTTCCAGTGTAAAGGCAAAGAGTCCCTTCTCCTGGACTGTGACACCTCAGACAGAGAGAACATCACCTGCCTACCTGGTAATGCTGTTGGACTCACCTGCTCAGGTAAGAAACAGTTTGTCACTCAGTCAACATTGTTTCTCACCTGGAGTGAAGAATATGAGAGACAATATAGGTGTGTTTTAGTGAGAAAATAGTAAGATTACTGTCTCTCTCTTTTCTTTTCTCAGAGCCTGATGATGTGAGGCTGGTGGGAGGAGGCAGTCGCTGTGCTGGTGGAGTGGAGCGGTACGACCAGGGAGAGTGGAGGATTGTGGGAGCTGATGACAGGGACCAGAGGGATGTAGCTGCAGTAGTGTGTAGACAGCTGGGTTGTGGCTCCACTGTTTCAGTACTACCTGGAAACACCACTAGAGGGTTTGGAGTTTCCTGTTCTGGGTCTGAGTCTTCACTGAGGGAGTGTAGAAGAACATATGATCTCCGTCCTGGACTCACAGTGATCTGCTCAGGTAATAACAAGATACACTATATTACCAAAAGTATGTGGACTAAAGTGGATTCAGCTATTTCAGCCACACCTGTTGCTGACAGGTGTATAAAATTGAGCACACAGCCATGCAATCTCCATAGACAAACATTGATAGTAAAATGTCCTTTCTGAAGATCTCAGTGACTTTCAACGTGGCCTTGGAGCAACAACGGCTCAGCCGTGAAGTGGTAGACAACACAAGCAGAACGGACCACCGAGTGTTGAAATGTGTAGAGTTTATGAATAATAAACTCACTGCTGAGTTCCACATACTTTAGTCCATGTATTATATCTCCTTCCTGGACTCACAGTGATCTGCTCAGGAAATATCAACATATTATAATTATATTCAACTCATTTCCTTCATTCATACAACTTCCTCTGCACCTCTCATGATGACTGTTTAGCTTGTCAGTCTGCTTTTCTAAATAGATCACTCAGTCAAGTAGGAATCAAATACAACTTAAATATCCCAGAATGCTTTTGTATTTGAGTGTCATCTCAGTGAACGTCTCTACTCACTACCACTGTCACATGTCATGTTATTGTCACATCTAAACGAGGAAAGTAGTTGAGGAGCTACGTTTTCTTTTTCTCTCCTCTTGTTCCAGATGTCCTGCTTCAGCCTGATATCAACATATGTTGTCTCAGTGACTGAAGGCCAACTACTCATGTTGCCCTGTGAGGGAGGGTGGCTGGCACTGTTACATGCTGATGTTATTGTCATATTTATAGGAAACTAGTTGAAGAGGTTTTTCTTGTTCTCTTTTATTGTTACAGATCTCCTGGTCCAGCCTGATATCTTCCTGACTGACCCAATGGGAGGGGTCTCCAGGGGCCACCAGGGGCCCGAGATGTTCAGGGGCTACAACTTCACCATCACCTGCTCCACTCAGCCACAGTACCCAGGAGGCTCCTTCCTCCTCACGTTCACCGGCTCCAACAGAACCCAGACAGCTGTCAATCACTCTGCTGCCTTCCTCTTCCCTGCTGCAGATGACTCCCACCAAGGGAACTACAGATGTGTTTATGACAATTATGTTTTCTCTCACAACTTCTCCTCTGAGAGTGAGCTCCTCTCCCTCACCATCACAGGTAACTGAACATGAACCTGACCTATACCTTTGTCATTGACAGATTTCCCACAGATCTATGTGATGATGATCAGTCCCCTCATCAAAGGTCTTTCTGTTTGCAGCCTCTCCTCTGCCAGCCTTCATCATCAGACACGTTGTAGTGCTGCTGATCCTACTGACAACAATCACCACCTCCTACCTGTACTACAAGGTAAAGACATTTACTCAGAAGTTACAAGTCATTTAAACTAGAGGGAGAGGGTGAGGGGGAGAGGGAGGGAGATACGAGAGAGTAAATGTCTGACTGTTGGTGCTGTGTCTCCCTAGCCCACCAGGAGGCAGAAGAGAGTGAACAGGGTGAGCAGCATGGATCTTTATGTCAATGCCATGGAGATGGTCTCTCTGAGCTCCAGAGCTGAAGCTGGACCGGGAGAGGAGAGAGCAGCCCAGGGGACGGAGTAGGAGTAGAATGAAGCTGACCCTACATGCTGATCTTAGGTCAGTTTTGTGTTTTAAATCGATGGTCAGCAGTGGACTGGTGTTTAAAATGTGGTGACAAACCTTAAGTATTTCTAATTTTAATAACAATTTGAGAATAAGTTTATTTTTCTAGAACCTTGTAAGAAATCTAAAAGGAGTGACTGCAACCACCATTATTCATTTAGTTTGTTTTTACAACCAGAGAAACATGGGGTTTTGGTAACATGGGATTTGGGTAACATGGGGTTCTAGGTAACATGGGGTTCTAGGTAACATGGGGTTTGGGTAACATGGGGTTTGGGTAACATGGGGTTTGGGTAACATGGGGTTTGGGTAACATGGGGTTCTGGTAACATGGGGTTTGGGTAACATGGGGTTCTGGGTAACATGGGGTTCTGGGTAACATGGGGTTTTGGGTAACATGGGGTTTTGGTAACATGGGGTTTTGGGTAACATGGGGTTTTGGGTAACATGGGGTTTTGGGTAACATGGGGTTTTGGGTAACATGGGGTTTTGGATAACATGGGTTTTGGGTAACATGGAGTTTTGGAAACATAGGGTTTGGGTAACATGGGGTTTGGGGTAACATGTGGTTTTGAGGTAACATGGGTTTTGGGTAACATGGAGTTTTGGAAACATAGGGTTTGGGTAACATGGGGTTTGGGGTAACATGTGGTTTTGAGGTAACATGGGTTTTGGGGTAACATGGGTTTTCAGTAACATGGTCTTTTGGTAACATTGGGGTAACATGGGGTGTGGGTAACATGGGGTTGGGTAACATGGTGTTTTGGTAACATGGGGGTAACATGGGGTTTTGGTAACATGTTTTTTTTAGTAACATGGTGTTTTGGTAACATGGGGTTTGGGTAACATGGGGTTTGGGTAACATGGGGTTCTGGGTAACATGGGGTTTTGGGTAACATGGGGTTTTGGGTAACATGGGGTTTTGGGTAACATGGGGTTTTGGGTAACAAGGGGTTTGGGGGAACATGGGGTTTGGGGTTACATGGGGTTTGTGGAAAAATGGGATTTTGGTAACAATCGGTTTTTCATTATTTTAAGAGAGTAGCTCAATTACGTCTGTTTCATGTTCCAGAATGTATTGGTCTTATCTTATTTAGTGTCTCTTAGATTCTTTATCTTATTTAGTGTCTCTTATATTCTTTATCTTATTTAGTGTCTCTTAGATTCTTTATCTTATTTAGCGTCTCTTAGATTCTTTATCTTATTTAGCGTCTCTTAGATTCTTTATTTTATTTAGTGTCTCTTATATTCTTTATCTTATTTAGTGTCTTATATTCTTTATCTTATTTAGTGTCTTAGATTCTTTATCTTATTTAGTGTCTCTTAGATTCTTTATCTTCTTTAGTGTCTCTTAGATTCTTTATCTTATTTAGTGTCTCTTAGATTCTTTATCTTCTTTAGTGTCTCTTAGATTCTTTATCTTCTTTAGTGTCTCTTAGATTCTTTATCTTATTTAGTGTCTCTTAGATTCTTTATCTTTATATTCTTTATTTTATTTAGTGTCTTTATTCTTTATCTTCTTTTAGTGTCTCTTAGATTCTTTATCTTATTTAGTGTCTCTTAGATTCTTTATCTTCTTTAGTGTCTCTTAGATTCTTTATCTTCTTTAGTGTCTCTTAGATTCTTTATCTTCTTTAGTGTCTCTTAGATTCTTTATCTTCTTTAGTGTCTCTTAGATTCTTTATCTTCTTTAGTGTCTCTTAGATTCTTTATCTTCTTTAGTGTCTCTTAGATTCTTTATCTTATTTAGTGTCTCTTAGATTCTTTATCTTCTTTAGTGTCTCTTAGATTCTTTATCTTCTTTAGTGTCTCTTAGATTCTTTATCTTCTTTAGTGTCTCTTAGATTCTTTATCTTATTTAGTGTCTCTTAGATTCTTTATCTTATTTAGTGTCTCTTATATTCTTTATTTTATTTAGTGTCTCTTATATTCTTTATCTTCTTTAGTGTCTCTTAGATTCTTTATCTTATTTAGTGTCTCTTAGATTCTTTATCTTCTTTAGTGTCTCTTAGATTCTTTATCTTCTTTAGTGTCTCTTAGATTCTTTATCTTCTTTAGTGTCTCTTAGATTCTTTATCTTCTTTAGTGTCTCTTAGATTCTTTATCTTATTTAGTGTCTCTTAGATTCTTTATCTTATTTAGTGTCTCTTAGATTCTTTATCTTATTTAGTGTCTCTTAGATTATTTATCTTATTTAGTGTCTTATATTCTTTATCTTATTTAGCGTCTCTTAGATTCTTTATCTTATTTAGCGTCTCTTAGATTCTTTATCTTCTTTAGTGTCTCTTAGATTCTTTATCTTATTTAGTGTCTCTTAGATTCTTTATCTTATTTAGTGTCTCTTAGATTATTTATCTTATTTAGTGTCTTATATTCTTTATCTTATTTAGTGTCTCTTAGATTCGTTATCTTATTTAGTGTCTCTTAGATTCGTTATCTCATTTAGTGTCTCTTAGATTCGTTATCTTATTTAGTGTCTCTTATATTCTTTATCTTGAAGTGTTTCCATTATTAGTCCATGTATTATTATAATCATCTGTTCATTCTTTGTATTTTGAAACATTTTTTAATGAAGGGGTTTGTTGCTGTTTACCTCTCATGATGTTATTGATTATGATATAGATTAGTGATATGTTGTTAGTAGTATAGAGATATTGATGTTATTGATTATAAATGTTATGATATTGATTATGAAGTAGATTATTGTTATGATGTTGCTCTCTAAACTGCCATGTAATCAACTGAATGCTTTTAATAAAATTACAGGCTGTCAGTCTTGTGTGATTTAATTATTAGACAGACTACAACATACAGTATGAATTAACTGAGATCAGTCTGTGTGATTCCCCTCTTGGACAGACTACAACATACAGTATGAATTAACTGGTCATACATTTGGCAGGAGGTTAGGAAGTGCATCTCAGTTTCCACCTCATTTTGTGGGCTGTGTGCACAGAGCCTGTCTTCTCTGGAGAGCCAGGTACTGACCTGTATATAGTCCTGCTATTGTTATTTTACTGTTGCTCTTTAATTACTTTTTACTCTTTAATTACTTGTTACTTTAATTTCTTATTCTTATCCATATTTCTATAAACTGCATTGTTCGTTTGGGGCTCGTAACTATTTGATTTGAGGTCTGCCTACGGTGGCCTTTCTCAATAGCAAGGCTATGCTCACTCAGTCTGTACATAGTCAAAGCTTTCTTTAAGTTGGGGTCAGTCACAGTGGTCAGGTATTCTGCCACTGTGTTCTCTCTGTTTAGGGACAAATAACATTCTAGTTTGCTCTGTTTTTTGTTAATTCATTCCAATGTGTCAAGCAATTATCTTTTTGTTTTCTCATGATTGGGTCTAATGTGTTTGCTGTCCTGGGGCTCTGTGGGGTCTGTTTGTGTATGTGAACAGAGCCCCAGGTCCAGCTTGCTTAGGGGTCTCATCTGTCTGTCTCTGTCTGTGTCTCTCGCTCTTTCTGTCTCTCACACACAGATGAGGGGATAATAATAACACCTGCTAATTCAAACAGTGAGAAACTACAAACAAACAGAGAGAGAGAAGAGAAGACATCAATGTAGTTATGTATCCTCTATAGACTATGATGTATTGTTGTCCTGGTGTGTAGTTATTTATCCTCTATAGACTATGATGTGTTGTTGTCCTGGTGTGTAGTTATGTATCCTCTATAGACTATGATGTATTGTTGTCCTGGTGAGTAGTTATTTATCCTCTATAGACTATGATGTATTGTTGTCCTGGTGTGTAGTTATTTATCCTCTATAGACTATGATGTATTGTTGTCCTGGTGTGTAGTTATTTATCCTCTATAGACTATGATGTATTGTTGTCCTGGTGTGTAGTTATGTATCCTCTATAGACTATGATGTGTTGTTGTCCTGGTGTGTAGTTATTTATCCTCTATAGACTATGATGTATTGTTGTCCTGGTGTGTAGTTATTTATCCTCTATAGACTATGATGTATTGTTGTCCTGGTGTGTAGTTATTTATCCTCTATAGACTATGATGTGTTGTTGTCCTGGTGTGTAGTTATTTATCCTCTATAGACTATGATGTATTGTTGTCCTGGTGTGTAGTTATGTATCCTCTATAGACTATGATGTGTTGTTGTCCTGGTGTGTAGTTATTTATCCTCCATAGACTATGATGTATTGTTGTCCTGGTGTGTAGTTATTTATCCTTCACATAGTCTATGATGTATTGTTGTCCTGGTGTGTAGTTATTTATCCTCCATAGACTATGATGTATTGTTGTCCTGGTGTGTAGTTATTTATCCTTCACATAGTCTATGATG
Organism: Oncorhynchus masou masou; assembly: GCF_036934945.1. NCBI lineage: Eukaryota > Metazoa > Chordata > Actinopteri > Salmoniformes > Salmonidae > Oncorhynchus > Oncorhynchus masou. Next base: position 149,662 of record NW_027016637.1, on the reverse strand, counting down.
TATTGTTGTCCTGGTGTGTAGTTATTTATCCTCCATAGACTATGATGTATTGTTGTCCTGGTGTGTAGTTATTTATCCTCCATAGACTATGATGTATTGTTGTCCTGGTGTGTAGTTATTTATCCTCCACATAGACTATGATGTATTGTTGTCTTGGTGTGTAGTTATTTATCCTCCATAGACTATGATGTATTGTTGTCCTGGTGTGTAGTTATTTATCCTCTATAGACTATGATGTATTGTTGTCCTGGTGTGTAGTTATTTATCCTCCACATAGACTATGATGTATTGTTGTCTTGGTGTGTAGTTATTTATCCTCCACATAGACTATGATGTATTGTTGTCCTGGTGTGTAGTTATTTATCCTCTATAGACTATGATGTATTGTTGTCCTGGTGTGTAGTTATTTATCCTCCACATAGACTATGATGTATTGTAGTCCTGGTGTGTAGTTATTTATCCTCCATAGACTATGATGTATTGTTGTCTTGGTGTGTAGTTATTTATCCTCCACAGACTATGATGTATTGTTGTCTTGGTGTGTAGTTATTTATCCTCCACATAGACTATGATGTATTGTTGTCCTGGTGTGTAGTTATTTATCCTCCATAGACTATGATGTATTGTTGTCCTGGTGTGTAGTTATTTATCCTCCATAGACTATGATGTATTGTTGTCCTGGTGTGTAGTTATTTATCCTCCACATAGACTATGATGTATTGTAGTCCTGGTGTGTAGTTATTTATCCTCCATAGACTATGATGTATTGTTGTCTTGGTGTGTAGTTATTTATCCTCCACAGACTATGATGTATTGTTGTCTTGGTGTGTAGTTATTTATCCTCCACATAGACTATGATGTATTGTTGTCCTGGTGTGTAGTTATTTATCCTCCATAGACTATGATGTATTGTTGTCCTGGTGTGTAGTTATTTATCCTCCATAGACTATGATGTATTGTTGTCCTGGTGTGTAGTTATTTATCCTCCACATAGACTATGATGTATTGTTGTCTTGGTGTGTAGTTATTTATCCTCCATAGACTATGATGTATTGTTGTCCTGGTGTGTAGTTATTTATCCTCCACATAGACTATGATGTATTGTTGGCCTGGTGTGTAGTTATTTATCCTCCATAGACTATGATGTATTGTTGTCCTGTTGTGTAGTTATTTATCCTCCATAGACTATGATGTATTGTTGTCTTGGTGTGTAGTTATTTATCCTCCATAGACTATGATGTATTGTTGTCCTGGTGTGTAGTTATTTATCCTCTATAGACTATGATGTATTGTTGTCCTGGTGTGTAGTTATTTATCCTCCACATAGACTATGATGTATTGTTGTCTTGGTGTGTAGTTATTTATCCTCCATAGACTATGATGTATTGTTGTCCTGGTGTGTAGTTATTTATCCTCTATAGACTATGATGTATTGTTGTCCTGGTGTGTAGTTATTTATCCTCCACATAGACTATGATGTATTGTTGTCTTGGTGTGTAGTTATTTATCCTCCATAGACTATGATGTATTGTTGTCCTGGTGTGTAGTTATTTATCCTCTATAGACTATGATGTATTGTTGTCCTGGTGTGTAGTTATTTATCCTCCACATAGACTATGATGTATTGTAGTCCTGGTGTGTAGTTATTTATCCTCCATAGACTATGATGTATTGTTGTCTTGGTGTGTAGTTATTTATCCTCCACAGACTATGATGTATTGTTGTCCTGGTGTGTAGTTATTTATCCTCCACAGACTATGATGTATTGTTGTCTTGGTGTGTAGTTATTTATCCTCCATAGACTATGATGTATTGTTGTCCTGTTGTGTAGTTATTTATCCTCCATAGACTATGATGTATTGTTGTCTTGGTGTGTAGTTATTTATCCTCCACATAGACTATGATGTATTGTTGTCTTGGTGTGTAGTTATTTATCCTCCATAGACTATGATGTATTGTTGTCCTGGTGTGTGTGTGTGTGTGTGTGTGTGTGTGTGTGTGTGTGTGTGTGTGTGTGTGTGTGTGTGTGTGTGTGTGTGTGTGTGTGTGTGGTGATGGGTGGGTGTGCTGTGAGTGTAAATGCAGAGCCAACTTCTCCTGTCTTATCAGGGTCCAGCAGTCACCAACCCTGGAGAGATAGTCACCCACCAACCCTGGAGAGATACAGTCACCCACCATCCCTGGAGAGATACAGTCACCCACCAACCCTGGAGAGACACAGTCACCCACCAACCCTGGAGAGATACAGTCACCCACCAACCCTGGAGAGATACAGGCTTTGCAGGATTTTGTTCCAGACCACCACTGAAACATCTGAAGTCAAATTGGCTCATCATAAAGGATTTGATGATATATTGATTGACTGGTATTTGTTGTCGTGGTACCTGGCTGGGGAAACATCTACATACCTGGTCTCTGCCCCAATAATCTCTCCTTCCTCCCAAAGTGTGTGCTTGTTCACCTCCCTTCATGGACAGGATTTGACTAGTATGGAAACTCATGCTATAACCTTCGCCTTCACCAATCCAATGCTTTTACACTTTATGGGGAGTAGTGAATGAGTGTACACTTCAGGAAGCAGTAAATACTTTTGGGACGCACCCCTGGCCCAGGCCGGAGGATCTCCAAATTGACCACTTGTCAAAGGTTGCCAACACATTCTGTGGTGCTCTATTCTGGAATATTAACTGTCGTTTGTCGCCCCCTGGTGGAAAGGACGTAATATAATCCTTCTCTCTATATTTCTGTGCATTTTGTACCTCGCAGCACACCGTACAAATATTCAAAGTTCAAGGCCGATATTACCGTTCTGCGAGCAGCAGGATAATATGTTGGCAGAACAACAGTATATTATTTTTTCCCGAAATAAAAATAATAATAACAAATAATAATACATCAATAAAAATATAAATGTATATATTTTTATTCTAAATAAGAGTCGAATTTGACAATATCGATTATTGTGGCACTGTAGTTCAATACAACTGTTTTTCACAGCATTGCAACCACTTTTGAAACAAATAAATTGATAATTTGACATATTTTAATATTGTATAATTTATACCAGCATTTCTTTAGAAAGTTTACTAACTGAATACTGGCATGTTGAAAGCTGTTGTGAAGGTCAGTGGTGTAGTGGTGCCTGGAGAAGTGAGTATACAGTACTCTAATTTAGTAAAACATTTTCCAAATGGCCCAGAGAAGGAAAGGCACCCTGTGTGAAAGATTCTATTGGTCACAGTCAGGCCAACACAAGCTGTACTGTTCAGTAGGATAATAGTATTACTATTTTTGAAACAGAGAAACTGACGAAGAAACATGTTTCAGAATTTATCTGTTTATATAGACTACACTATTGTTGGATTAGCAGTGTTTCTGTAGTACAGACACCTGGTGGAACCAACTTCACATCGCCCCCAGAAGAAAGGCACACGGACACCCACACTTCAGGTTGACTCAGTTTTTATCTGCAGTAAAAGATAAACTGTGATGACAGGCACTGGCAGGACGGTCACAGCCACAAGTTCACTGATTAGGTAGGAAACAATATATATGTTAGATAGGAACAACAGTAGTGACACATGGTTAGGTAGGACACAATATATCTGTTAGATAGGAACAACAGTAGTGACACATGGTTAGGTAGGACACAAGATATCTGTTAGATAGGAACAACAGTAGTGATACATGGTTAGGTAGGACACAAGATATCTGTTAGATAGGAACAACAGTAGTGACACATGGTTAGGTAGGACACAAGATATCTGTTAGATAGGAACAACAGTAGTGACACATGGTTAGGTAGGACACAATATATCTGTTAGATAGGAACAACAGTAGTGACACATGGTTAGGGGGGACACAAGATATCTGTTAGATAGGAACAACAGTAGTGACACATGGTTAGGTAGGACACAAGATATCTGTTAGATAGGAACAACAGTAGTGACACATGGTTAGGTAGGACACAATATATCTGTTAGATAGGAACAACAGTGACGTTATTGATACAAACCCTCAATGTGAAGTGATATTAATCCATAAATACAGAGCACAAGTACAACCATTTTATATAAACCTTTTACGGTAGTAAGAAAATAAACATTCACTTAATATTTCAATAAGTCACCTGCTAGTAAATCACCTGCTGGTAATAACTAGCGTGACATTGTAGTGCAGAGACCAACGGTGCTCGTTAGCTCGTCATTAACACGGCTAGCTAAGACAGCAACAACTTGGTTAACTGGCTGAAATAGGTCTTCAAATCATGAACGGCTAAATTAAATATATACAGAGCCACATTCGATATTGACTTTAGGATATATGAACCAGTTTTCCTAAACCACTATTGTGTTATACAGTTTGAAACAGTTTTTATGTACAGAGGAAGAGGACTCGAACCTGCTCTCAGAATATCTGTCAGACTGAGGAGCGGGCAGACCAACTTCCCAAATAGGGGAGAAGCACTCAAAACACACTAGTTGTTCTTTCAAAGAAAATAATACAAAAATGGTACGTCCGAAGACCGCTCGTATTACCAATATTGCTACAATGGCATCATATATTTTAATGAATTCAGTAACACATAATGAAAGGAAACGTTATTTATATCACCCCTTTTCCTGATGTGAATGGTTTCACCCACTACTCTCCCGGAACTGAGGCTTTGACGTCAACAGTTTCACTTTGTTACACATTTGGTGAGCAAAACAGCTAATAACGTAGCTAAATACTGACATTATCCTCCATCGAGAAATCTGTTCATATCTCAATACATGGCTCTGCTTTGGTCTATTCCATTGATATTGTCAAACTGAACATTACATTGAACATGTGAGTCATTCAGCAGACGCTCTTATCCAGAGAGACTTACAGTAGTGACTGGATACATTTTCATACGTTGCATTGGCAGGACAATTCCATTAGTAGTTGGGAGGAGAGCAGAAACAGCCTAACACCTCCACTGATACTGTGTAACCTGTCTGCAGTCAACCAGCCATCCAGACTGAAGTGAAGGCCTTGTTACAGAATGAAAACACCTTCTCTTTCGGCGGCATGGCAACCTGTAAACATGTCAGTGGCGTCACAATGTTGCACAACAGCAGCAGAACATTGGATGGAGGGTCATTGTACCATGACACAGTGTCCCTGTCTATTCTACTGTATTGGTACATGTGGTATTACAATACATTAGAAGATCTGTAGACGGCAGCATTGAAACAATTTACAACACATCGTCAACTGGCAACCTACTCTGTTTCAGTGCTGTTTAAATATCCCACTTATTTTATTCTGCTGTTAGAGGCCATCAGTAGAGACAGTCAGGAAAATAGTCTTTGTAGGAAGTTTTTTTCTTTCAAACACGGGAAGTGTTTGTCTTTGTTTGGGAACTGTAACTGTACTGTATATAGTAATGTACTGTATATAGTAATGTACTGTATATAGTAATGTACTGTATATAGTAATGTACTGTAACTGTACTGTATATAGTAATGTACTGTAACTGTACTGTACTGTAACTGTACTGTATATAGTAATGTACTGTATATAGTAATGTACTGTAACTGTACTGTATATAGTAATGTACTGTATATAGTAATGTACTGTAACTGTACTGTATATAGTAATGTACTGTATATAGTAATGCACTGTAACTGTACTGTATATAGTAATGTACTGTAACTGTACTGTACTGTAACTGTACTGTATATAGTAATGTACTGTATATAGTAATGTACTGTAACTGTACTGTATATAGTAATGTACTGTATATAGTAATGTACTGTAACTGTACTGTATATAGTAATGTACTGTAACTGTACTGTACTGTAACTGTACTGTATATAGTAATGTACTGTATATAGTAATGTACTGTAACTGTACTGTATATAGTAATGTACTGTAACTGTACTGTATATGGTAATGTACTGTAACTGTACTGTATATAGTAATGTACTGTATATAGTAATGTACTGTAACTGTACTGTATATAGTAATGTACTGTATATAGTAATGTACTGTAACTGTACTGTATATAGTAATGTACTGTAACTGTACTGTATATAGTAATGTACTGTAACTGTACTGTATATAGTAATGTACTGTATATAGTAATGTACTGTAACTGTACTGTATATAGTAATGTACTGTAACTGTACTGTACTGTAACTGTACTGTATATAGTAATGTACTGTATATAGTAATGTACTGTAACTGTACTGTATATAGTAATGTACTGTATATAGTAATGTACTGTAACTGTACTGTATATAGTAATGTACTGTATATAGTAATGTACTGTAACTGTACTGTATATAGTAATGTACTGTAACTGTACTGTAACTGTACTGTATATAGTAATGTACTGTATATAGTAATGTACTGTAACTGTACTGTATATAGTAATGTACTGTAACTGTACTGTATATAGTAATGTACTGTAACTGTACTGTATATAGTAATGTACTGTATATAGTAATGTACTGTAACTGTACTGTATATAGTAATGTACTGTATATAGTAATGTACTGTAACTGTACTGTATATAGTAATGTACTGTAACTGTACTGTATATAGTAATGTACTGTAACTGTACTGTATATAGTAATGTACTGTAACTGTACTGTACTGTAACTGTACTGTATATAGTAATGTACTGTATATAGTAATGTACTGTAACTGTACTGTATATAGTAATGTACTGTATATAGTAATGTACTGTAACTGTACTGTATATAGTAATGTACTGTATATAGTAATGTACTGTAACTGTACTGTATATAGTAATGTACTGTATATAGTAATGTACTGTATATAGTAATGTACTGTAACTGTAGTGTATATAGTAATGTACTGTATATAGCAATGCACTGTATATAGTAATGCACTGTATATAGTAATGTACTGGAACTGTACTGTATAAAGTAATGTACTGGAACTGTACTGTATATAGTAATGTACTGTATATAGTAATGTACTGTATATAGTAATGTACTGTAACTGTACTGTATATAGTAATGTACTGGAACTGTACTGTATATAGTAATGTACTGTATATCGTAATGTACTGTAACTGTACTGTATATAGTAATGTACTGTAACTTTACTGTATATAGTAATGTACTGTAACTGTACTGTATATAGTAATGTACTGTATATAGTAATGTACTGTAACTGTACTGTATATAGTAATGTACTGTAACTGTACTGTATATTGTAATGTACTGTATATAGTAATGTACTGTAACTGTACTGTATTTTGTAATTTACTGTATATTGTAATGTACTGTAACTGTAACTGTACTGTATATAGTAATGTACTGTATATAGTAATGTACTGTAACTGTACTGTATATAGTAATGTACTGTATATAGTAATGTACTGTAACTGTAACTGTACTGTATATAGTAATGTACTGTATATAGTAATGTACTGTAACTGTACTGTATATAGTAATGTACTGTAACTGTACTGTATATAGTAATGTACTGTAACTGTACTGTATATAGTAATGTACTGTATATAGTAATGTACTGTAACTGTACTGTATATGGTAATGTACTGTATATAGTAATATACTGTAACTGTACTGTATCTAGTAATGTACTGTATATAGTAATGTACTGTAACTGTACTGTATATAGTAATGTACTGTAGCTGTACTGTATATAGTAATGTACTGTAACTGTACTGTATATAGTAATGTACTGTGTATAGTAATGTACTGTAACTGTACTGTATATAGTAATGTACTGTATATAGCAATGCACTGTATATAGTAATGTACTGTATATAGTAATGTACTGGAACTGTACTGTATAAAGTAATGTACTGGAACTGTACTGTATATAGTAATGTACTGTATATAGTAATGTACTGTATATAGTAATGTACTGTATATAGTAATGTACTGTAACTGTACTGTATATAGTAATGTACTGGAACTGTACTGTATATAGTAATGTACTGGAACTGTACTGTATATAGTAATGTACTGTATATCGTAATGTACTGTAACTGTACTGTATATAGTAATGTACTGTAACTGTACTGTATATAGTAATGTACTGTAACTGTACTGTATATAGTAATGTACTGTATATAGTAATGTACTGTAACTGTACTGTATATTGTAATGTACTGTATATAGTAATGTACTGTAACTGTACTGTATTTTGTAATTTACTGTATATCTAATGTACTGTACCTGTAACTGTACTGTATATAGTAATGTACTGTATATAGTAATGTACTGTAACTGTACTGTATATAGTAATGTACTGTAACTGTACTGTATATAGTAATGTACTGTATATAGTAATGTACTGTAACTGTACTGTATATAGTAATGTACTGTAACTGTACTGTATATTGTAATGTACTGTATATAGTAATGTACTGTAACTGTACTGTATTTTGTAATTTACTGTATATTGTAATGTACTGTAACTGTAACTGTACTATATAGTAATGTACTGTATATAGTAATGTACTGTAACTGTACTGTATATAGTAATGTACTGTATATAGTAATGTACTGTAACTGTAACTGTACTGTATATAGTAATGTACTGTATATAGTAATGTACTGTAACTGTACTGTATATAGTAATGTACTGTAACTGTACTGTATATAGTAATGTACTGTAACTGTACTGTATATAGTAATGTACTGTATATAGTAATGTACTGTAACTGTACTGTATATGGTAATGTACTGTATATAGTAATATACTGTAACTGTACTGTATCTAGTAATGTACTGTATATAGTAATGTACTGTAACTGTACTGTATATAGTAATGTACTGTAGCTGTACTGTATATAGTAATGTACTGTAACTGTACTGTATATAGTAATGTACTGTGTATAGTAATGTACTGTAACTGTACTGTATATAGTAATGTACTGTATATAGCAATGCACTGTATATAGTAATGTACTGTATATAGTAATGTACTGTAACTGTACTGTATATAGTAATGTTCTGGAACTGTACTGTATATAGTAATGTACTGGAACTGTACTGTATATAGTAATGTACTGTATATAGTACTGTAACTGTACTGTATATAGTAATGTACTGTAACTGTACTGTATATAGTAATGTACTGTAACTGTACTGTATATAGTAATGTACTGTATATAGTAATGTACTGTAACTGTACTGTATATTGTAATGTACTGTATATAGTAATGTACTGTAACTGTACTGTATTTTGTAATTTACTGTATATCGTAATGTACTGTACCTGTAACTGTACTGTATATAGTAATGTACTGTATATAGTAATGTACTGTAACTGTACTGTATATAGTAATGTACTGTATATAGTAATGTACTGTAACTGTAACTGTACTGTATATAGTAATGTACTGTATATAGTAATGTACTGTAACTGTACTGTATATAGTAATGTACTGTAACTGTACTGTATATAGTAATGTACTGTAACTGTACTGTATATAGTAATGTACTGTTTATAGTAATGTACTGTAACTGTATGTATATAGTAATGTACTGTATATAGTAATTTACTGTAACTGTACTGTATATAGTAATGTACTGTATATAGTAATGTACTGTAACTGTACTGTATATAGTAATGTACTGTAACTGTACTGTATATAGTAATGTACTGTAACTGTACTGTATATAGTAATGTACTGTATATAGTAATGTACTGTAACTGTACTGTATATAGTAATGTACTGTAACTGTACTGTATATAGTAATGTACTGTATATAGTAATGTACTGTAACTGTACTGTATATAGTAATGTACTGTAACTGTACTGTATATTGTAATGTACTGTATATAGTAATGTACTGTAACTGTACTGTATTTTGTAATTTACTGTATATTGTAATGTACTGTAACTGTAACTGTACTGTATATAGTAATGTACTGTATATAGTAATGTACTGTAACTGTACTGTATATAGTAATGTACTGTATATAGTAATGTACTGTAACTGTAACTGTACTGTATATAGTAATGTACTGTATATAGTAATGTACTGTAACTGTACTGTATATAGTAATGTACTGTAACTGTACTGTATATAGTAATGTACTGTAACTGTACTGTATATAGTAATGTACTGTATATAGTAATGTACTGTAACTGTACTGTATATGGTAATGTACTGTATATAGTAATATACTGTAACTGTACTGTATCTAGTAATGTACTGTATATAGTAATGTACTGTAACTGTACTGTATATAGTAATGTACTGTAGCTGTACTGTATATAGTAATGTACTGTAACTGTACTGTATATAGTAATGTACTGTGTATAGTAATGTACTGTAACTGTACTGTATATAGTAATGTACTGTATATAGCAATGCACTGTATATAGTAATGTACTGTATATAGTAATGTACTGGAACTGTACTGTATAAAGTAATGTACTGGAACTGTACTGTATATAGTAATGTACTGTATATAGTAATGTACTGTATATAGTAATGTACTGTATATAGTAATGTACTGTAACTGTACTGTATATAGTAATGTACTGGAACTGTACTGTATATAGTAATGTACTGGAACTGTACTGTATATAGTAATGTACTGTATATCGTAATGTACTGTAACTGTACTGTATATAGTAATGTACTGTAACTGTACTGTATATAGTAATGTACTGTAACTGTACTGTATATAGTAATGTACTGTATATAGTAATGTACTGTAACTGTACTGTATATTGTAATGTACTGTATATAGTAATGTACTGTAACTGTACTGTATTTTGTAATTTACTGTATATCGTAATGTACTGTACCTGTAACTGTACTGTATATAGTAATGTACTGTATATAGTAATGTACTGTAACTGTACTGTATATAGTAATGTACTGTATATAGTAATGTACTGTAACTGTAACTGTACTGTATATAGTAATGTACTGTATATAGTAATGTACTGTAACTGTACTGTATATAGTAATGTACTGTAACTGTACTGTATATAGTAATGTACTGTATATAGTAATGTACTGTAACTGTACTGTATATAGTAATGTACTGTATATAGTAATGTACTGTAACTGTACTGTATATAGTAATGTACTGTAACTGTACTGTATATAGTAATGTACTGTAACTGTACTGTATATAGTAATGTACTGTAACTGTACTGTACTGTAACTGTACTGTATATAGTAATGTACTCTATATAGTAATGTACTGTAACTGTACTGTATATAGTAAATCAAATCAAATCAAATCAAATTTATTTATATAGCCCTTCGTACATCAGCTGATATCTCAAAGTGCTGTACAGAAACCCAGCCTAAAACCCCAAACAGCAAGCAATGCAGGTGTAGAAGCACGGTGGCTAGGAAAAACTCCCTAGAAAAGCCAAAACCTAGGAAGAAACCTAGAGAGGAACCAGGCTATGTGGGGTGGCCAGTCCTCTTCTGGCTGTGCCGGGTAGAGATTATAACAGAACATGGCCAAGATGTTCAAATGTTCATAAATGACCAGCATGGTCGAATAATAATAAGGCAGAACAGTTGAAACTGGAGCAGCAGCACGGCCAGGTGGACTGGGGACAGCAAGGTGTCATCATGTCAAGTAGTCCTGGGGCATGGTCCTAGGGCTCAGGTCAGTTGAAACTGGAGCAGCAGCACGGCCAGGTGGACTGGGGACAGCAAGGAGTCATCATGTCAGGTAGTCCTGGGGCATGGTCCTCGGGCTCAGGTCCTCCGAGAGAGAGAAGGAGAGAATTAGAGAACGCACACTTAGATTCACACAGGACACCGAATTGGACAGGAGAAGTACTCCAGATATAACAAACTGACCCCAGCCCCCCGACACATAAACTACTGCAGCATAAATACTGGAGGCTGAGACAGGAGGGGTCAGGAGACACTGTGGCCCCACCCGAGGACACCCCCGGACAGGGCCAAACAGGAAGGATATAACCCCACCCACTTTGCCAAAGCACAGCCCCCACACCACTGGAGGGATATCTTCAACCACCAACTTACCATCCTGAGACAAAGCTGAGTATAGCCCGCAAAGATCTCCGCCACGGCACAACCCAAGGGGGGGGGCGCCAACCCAGACAGGATGACCACATCAGTGAATCATAGTAATGTACTGTATATAGTAATGTACTGTAACTGTACTGTATATAGTAATGTACTGTATATAGTAATGTACTGTAACTGTACTGTATATAGTAATGTACTGTAACTGTACTGTAACTGTACTGTATATAGTAATGTACTGTATATAGTAATGTACTGTAACTGTACTGTATATAGTAATGTACTGTATATAGTAATGTACTGTAACTGTACTGTATATAGTAATGTACTGTAACTGTACTGTATATAGTAATGTACTGTAACTGTACTGTATATAGTAATGTACTGTAACTGTACTGTACTGTAACTGTACTGTATATAGTAATGTACTGTATATAGTAATGTACTGTAACTGTACTGTATATAGTAATGTACTGTAACTGTACTGTATATAGTAATGTACTGTATATAGTAATGTACTGTAACTGTAGTGTATATAGTAATGTACTGTATATAGTAATGTACTGTAACTGTAGTGTATATAGTAATGTACTGTATATAGCAATGCACTGTATATAGTAATGTACTGTATATAGTAATGTACTGGAACTGTACTGTATAAAGTAATGTACTGGAACTGTACTGTATATAGTAATGTACTGTATATAGTAATGTACTGTATATAGTAATGTACTGTAACTGTACTGTATATAGTAATGTACTGTAACTGTACTGTATATAGTAATGTACTGGAACTGTACTGTATATAGTAATGTACTGTATATCGTAATGTACTGTAACTGTACTGTATATAGTAATGTACTGTAACTGTACTGTATATAGTAATGTACTGTAACTGTACTGTATATAGTAATGTACTGTATATAGTAATGTACTGTAACTGTACTGTATATAGTAATGTACTGTAACTGTACTGTATATTGTAATGTACTGTATATAGTAATGTACTGTAACTGTACTGTATTTTGTAATTTACTGTATATTGTAATGTACTGTAACTGTAACTGTACTGTATATAGTAATGTACTGTATATAGTAATGTACTGTAACTGTACTGTATATAGTAATGTACTGTATATAGTAATGTACTGTAACTGTACTGTATATGGTAATGTACTGTATATAGTAATATACTGTAACTGTACTGTATATAGTAATGTACTGTATATAGTAATGTACTGTAACTGTACTGTATATAGTAATGTACTGTAACTGTACTGTATATAGTAATGTACTGTATATAGTAATGTACTGTAACTGTACTGTATATGGTAATGTACTGTATATAGTAATATACTGTAACTGTACTGTATCTAGTAATGTACTGTATATAGTAATGTACTGTAACTGTACTGTATATAGTAATGTACTGTAGCTGTACTGTATATAGTAATGTACTGTATATAGTAATGTACTGTAACTGTACTGTATATAGTAATGTACTGTGTATAGTAATGTACTGTAACTGTACTGTATATAGTAATGTACTGTATATAGCAATGCACTGTATATAGTAATGTACTGTATATAGTAATGTACTGGAACTGTACTGTATAAAGTAATGTACTGGAACTGTACTGTATATAGTAATGTACTGTATATAGTAATGTACTGTATATAGTAATGTACTGTATATAGTAATGTACTGTAACTGTACTGTATATAGTAATGTACTGTAACTGTACTGTATATAGTAATGTACTGGAACTGTACTGTTTATAGTAATGTACTGTATATCGTAATGTACTGTAACTGTACTGTATATAGTAATGTACTGTAACTGTACTGTATATAGTAATGTACTGTAACTGTACTGTATATAGTAATGTACTGTATATAGTAATGTACTGTAACTGTACTGTATATAGTAATGTACTGTAACTGTACTGTATATTGTAATGTACTGTATATAGTAATGTACTGTAACTGTACTGTATTTTGTAATTTACTGTATATCGTAATGTACTGTAACTGTAACTGTACTGTATATAGTAATGTACTGTATATAGTAATGTACTGTAACTGTACTGTATATAGTAATGTACTGTATATAGTAATGTACTGTAACTGTAACTGTACTGTATATAGTAATGTACTGTATATAGTAATGTACTGTAACTGTACTGTATATAGTAATGTACTGTAACCGTACTGTATATAGTAATGTACTGTAACTGTACTGTATATAGTAATGTACTGTTTATAGTAATGTACTGTAACTGTACTGTATATAGTAATGTACTGTATATAGTAATGTACTGTAACTGTACTGTATCTAGTAATGTACTGTATATAGTAATGTACTGTAACTGTACTGTATATAGTAATGTACTGTATATAGTAATGTACTGTAACTGTACTGTATATAGTAATGTACTGTATATAGTAATGTACTGTAACTGTACTGTATATAGTAATGTACTGTATATAGTAATGTACTGTAACTGTACTGTATATAGTAATGTACTGTAACTGTACTGTACTGTAACTGTACTGTATATAGTAATGTACTGTATATAGTAATGTACTGTAACTGTACTGTATATAGTAATGTACTGTATATAGTAATGTACTGTAACTGTACTGTATATAGTAATGTACTGTAACTGTACTGTATATAATAATGTACTGTAACTGTACTGTACTGTAACTGTACTGTATATAGTAATGTACTGTATATAGTAATGTACTGTAACTGTACTGTATATAGTAATGTACTGTATATAGTAATGTACTGTAACTGTACTGTATATAGTAATGTACTGTATATAGTAATGTACTGTAACTGTAGTGTATATAGTAATGTACTGTATATAGTAATGTACTGTATATAGTAATATACTGTAACTGTAGTGTATATAGTAATGTACTGTATATAGCAATGTACTGTATATAGTAATGTACTGGAACTGTACTGTATAAAGTAATGTACTGGAACTGTACTGTATATAGTAATGTACTGTATATAGTAATGTACTGTATATAGTAATGTACTGTAACTGTACTGTATATAGTAATGTACTGTAACTGTACTGTATATAGTAATGTACTGTAACTGTACTGTATATAGTAATGTACTGTATATAGTAATGTACTGTAACTGTACTGTATATGGTAATGTACTGTATATAGTAATATACTGTAACTGTACTGTATCTAGTAATGTACTGTATATAGTAATGTACTGTAACTGTACTGTATATAGTAATGTACTGTAGCTGTACTGTATATAGTAATGTACTGTAACTGTACTGTATATAGTAATGTACTGTGTATAGTAATGTACTGTAACTGTACTGTATATAGTAATGTACTGTATATAGCAATGCACTGTATATAGTAATGTACTGTATATAGTAATGTACTGGAACTGTACTGTATAAAGTAATGTACTGGAACTGTACTGTATATAGTAATGTACTGTATATAGTAATGTACTGTATATAGTAATGTACTGTATATAGTAATGTACTGTAACTGTACTGTATATAGTAATGTACTGGAACTGTACTGTATATGGTAATGTACTGTATATAGTAATATACTGTAACTGTACTGTATATAGTAATGTACTGTATATAGTAATGTACTGTAACTGTACTGTATATAGTAATGTACTGTAACTGTACTGTATATAGTAATGTACTGTATATAGTAATGTACTGTAACTGTACTGTATATGGTAATGTACTGTATATAGTAATATACTGTAACTGTACTGTATCTAGTAATGTACTGTATATAGTAATGTACTGTAACTGTACTGTATATAGTAATGTACTGTAGCTGTACTGTATATAGTAATGTACTGTATATAGTAATGTACTGTAACTGTACTGTATATAGTAATGTACTGTGTATAGTAATGTACTGTAACTGTACTGTATATAGTAATGTACTGTATATAGCAATGCACTGTATATAGTAATGTACTGTATATAGTAATGTACTGGAACTGTACTGTATAAAGTAATGTACTGGAACTGTACTGTATATAGTAATGTACTGTATATAGTAATGTACTGTATATAGTAATGTACTGTATATAGTAATGTACTGTAACTGTACTGTATATAGTAATGTACTGGAACTGTACTGTATATAGTAATGTACTGGAACTGTACTGTTTATAGTAATGTACTGTATATCGTAATGTACTGTAACTGTACTGTATATAGTAATGTACTGTAACTGTACTGTATATAGTAATGTACTGTAACTGTACTGTATACAGTAATGTACTGTATATAGTAATGTACTGTAACTGTACTGTATATAGTAATGTACTGTAACTGTACTGTATATTGTAATGTACTGTATATAGTAATGTACTGTAACTGTACTGTATTTTGTAATTTACTGTATATCGTAATGTACTGTAACTGTAACTGTACTGTATATAGTAATGTACTGTATATAGTAATGTACTGTAACTGTACTGTATATAGTAATGTACTGTATATAGTAATGTACTGTAACTGTAACTGTACTGTATATAGTAATGTACTGTATATAGTAATGTACTGTAACTGTACTGTATATAGTAATGTACTGTAACCGTACTGTATATAGTAATGTACTGTAACTGTACTGTATATAGTAATGTACTGTTTATAGTAATGTACTGTAACTGTACTGTATATAGTAATGTACTGTATATAGTAATGTACTGTAACTGTACTGTATATAGTAATGTACTGTATATAGTAATGTACTGTAACTGTACTGTATATAGTAATGTACTGTATATAGTAATGTACTGTAACTGTACTGTATATAGTAATGTACTGTATATAGTAATGTACTGTAACTGTACTGTATATAGTAATGTACTGTAGCTGTACTGTATATAGTAATGTACTGTAACTGTACTGTATATAGTAATGTACTGTGTATAGTAATGTACTGTAACTGTACTGTATATAGTAATGTACTGTATATAGCAATGCACTGTATATAGTAATGTACTGTATATAGTAATGTACTGGAACTGTACTGTATAAAGTAATGTACTGGAACTGTACTGTATATAGTAATGTACTGTATATAGTAATGTACTGTATATAGTAATGTACTGTATATAGTAATGTACTGTAACTGTACTGTATATAGTAATGTACTGGAACTGTACTGTATATAGTAATGTACTGGAACTGTACTGTATATAGTAATGTACTGTATATCGTAATGTACTGTAACTGTACTGTATATAGTAATGTACTGTAACTGTACTGTATATAGTAATGTACTGTAACTGTACTGTATATAGTAATGTACTGTATATAGTAATGTACTGTAACTGTACTGTATATTGTAATGTACTGTATATAGTAATGTACTGTAACTGTACTGTATTTTGTAATTTACTGTATATCGTAATGTACTGTACCTGTAACTGTACTGTATATAGTAATGTACTGTATATAGTAATGTACTGTAACTGTACTGTATATAGTAATGTACTGTATATAGTAATGTACTGTAACTGTAACTGTACTGTATATAGTAATGTACTGTATATAGTAATGTACTGTAACTGTACTGTATATAGTAATGTACTGTAACTGTACTGTATATAGTAATGTACTGTATATAGTAATGTACTGTAACTGTACTGTATATAGTAATGTAC
Organism: Oncorhynchus masou masou; assembly: GCF_036934945.1. Lineage (NCBI taxonomy): Eukaryota > Metazoa > Chordata > Actinopteri > Salmoniformes > Salmonidae > Oncorhynchus > Oncorhynchus masou. Next base: position 131,959 of record NW_027016637.1, on the reverse strand, counting down.
TGTATATAGTAATGTACTGTAACTGTACTGTATATAGTAATGTACTGTAACTGTACTGTATATAGTAATGTACTGTAACTGTACTGTATATAGTAATGTACTGTAACTGTACTGTACTGTAACTGTACTGTATATAGTAATGTACTCTATATAGTAATGTACTGTAACTGTACTGTATATAGTAAATCAAATCAAATCAAATCAAATTTATTTATATAGCCCTTCGTACATCAGCTGATATCTCAAAGTGCTGTACAGAAACCCAGCCTAAAACCCCAAACAGCAAGCAATGCAGGTGTAGAAGCACGGTGGCTAGGAAAAACTCCCTAGAAAAGCCAAAACCTAGGAAGAAACCTAGAGAGGAACCAGGCTATGTGGGGTGGCCAGTCCTCTTCTGGCTGTGCCGGGTAGAGATTATAACAGAACATGGCCAAGATGTTCAAATGTTCATAAATGACCAGCATGGTCGAATAATAATAAGGCAGAACAGTTGAAACTGGAGCAGCAGCACGGCCAGGTGGACTGGGGACAGCAAGGTGTCATCATGTCAAGTAGTCCTGGGGCATGGTCCTAGGGCTCAGGTCAGTTGAAACTGGAGCAGCAGCACGGCCAGGTGGACTGGGGACAGCAAGGAGTCATCATGTCAGGTAGTCCTGGGGCATGGTCCTCGGGCTCAGGTCCTCCGAGAGAGAGAAGGAGAGAATTAGAGAACGCACACTTAGATTCACACAGGACACCGAATTGGACAGGAGAAGTACTCCAGATATAACAAACTGACCCCAGCCCCCCGACACATAAACTACTGCAGCATAAATACTGGAGGCTGAGACAGGAGGGGTCAGGAGACACTGTGGCCCCACCCGAGGACACCCCCGGACAGGGCCAAACAGGAAGGATATAACCCCACCCACTTTGCCAAAGCACAGCCCCCACACCACTGGAGGGATATCTTCAACCACCAACTTACCATCCTGAGACAAAGCTGAGTATAGCCCGCAAAGATCTCCGCCACGGCACAACCCAAGGGGGGGGGGGGGGGGCGCCAACCCAGACAGGATGACCACATCAGTGAATCATAGTAATGTACTGTATATAGTAATGTACTGTAACTGTACTGTATATAGTAATGTACTGTATATAGTAATGTACTGTAACTGTACTGTATATAGTAATGTACTGTAACTGTACTGTAACTGTACTGTATATAGTAATGTACTGTATATAGTAATGTACTGTAACTGTACTGTATATAGTAATGTACTGTATATAGTAATGTACTGTAACTGTACTGTATATAGTAATGTACTGTAACTGTACTGTATATAGTAATGTACTGTAACTGTACTGTATATAGTAATGTACTGTAACTGTACTGTACTGTAACTGTACTGTATATAGTAATGTACTGTATATAGTAATGTACTGTAACTGTACTGTATATAGTAATGTACTGTAACTGCACTGTATATAGTAATGTACTGTATATAGTAATGTACTGTAACTGTAGTGTATATAGTAATGTACTGTATATAGTAATGTACTGTAACTGTAGTGTATATAGTAATGTACTGTATATAGCAATGCACTGTATATAGTAATGTACTGTATATAGTAATGTACTGGAACTGTACTGTATAAAGTAATGTACTGGAACTGTACTGTATATAGTAATGTACTGTATATAGTAATGTACTGTATATAGTAATGTACTGTAACTGTACTGTATATAGTAATGTACTGTAACTGTACTGTATATAGTAATGTACTGGAACTGTACTGTATATAGTAATGTACTGTATATCGTAATGTACTGTAACTGTACTGTATATAGTAATGTACTGTAACTGTACTGTATATAGTAATGTACTGTAACTGTACTGTATATAGTAATGTACTGTATATAGTAATGTACTGTAACTGTACTGTATATAGTAATGTACTGTAACTGTACTGTATATTGTAATGTACTGTATATAGTAATGTACTGTAACTGTACTGTATTTTGTAATTTACTGTATATTGTAATGTACTGTAACTGTAACTGTACTGTATATAGTAATGTACTGTATATAGTAATGTACTGTAACTGTACTGTATATAGTAATGTACTGTATATAGTAATGTACTGTAACTGTACTGTATATGGTAATGTACTGTATATAGTAATATACTGTAACTGTACTGTATATAGTAATGTACTGTATATAGTAATGTACTGTAACTGTACTGTATATAGTAATGTACTGTAACTGTACTGTATATAGTAATGTACTGTATATAGTAATGTACTGTAACTGTACTGTATATGGTAATGTACTGTATATAGTAATATACTGTAACTGTACTGTATCTAGTAATGTACTGTATATAGTAATGTACTGTAACTGTACTGTATATAGTAATGTACTGTAGCTGTACTGTATATAGTAATGTACTGTATATAGTAATGTACTGTAACTGTACTGTATATAGTAATGTACTGTGTATAGTAATGTACTGTAACTGTACTGTATATAGTAATGTACTGTATATAGCAATGCACTGTATATAGTAATGTACTGTATATAGTAATGTACTGGAACTGTACTGTATAAAGTAATGTACTGGAACTGTACTGTATATAGTAATGTACTGTATATAGTAATGTACTGTAACTGTACTGTATATAGTAATGTACTGGAACTGTACTGTATATAGTAATGTACTGTAACTGTACTGTATATAGTAATGTACTGGAACTGTACTGTTTATAGTAATGTACTGTATATCGTAATGTACTGTAACTGTACTGTATATAGTAATGTACTGTAACTGTACTGTATATAGTAATGTACTGTAACTGTACTGTATATAGTAATGTACTGTATATAGTAATGTACTGTAACTGTACTGTATATAGTAATGTACTGTAACTGTACTGTATATTGTAATGTACTGTATATAGTAATGTACTGTAACTGTACTGTATTTTGTAATTTACTGTATATCGTAATGTACTGTAACTGTAACTGTACTGTATATAGTAATGTACTGTATATAGTAATGTACTGTAACTGTACTGTATATAGTAATGTACTGTATATAGTAATGTACTGTAACTGTAACTGTACTGTATATAGTAATGTACTGTATATAGTAATGTACTGTAACTGTACTGTATATAGTAATGTACTGTAACCGTACTGTATATAGTAATGTACTGTAACTGTACTGTATATAGTAATGTACTGTTTATAGTAATGTACTGTAACTGTACTGTATATAGTAATGTACTGTATATAGTAATGTACTGTAACTGTACTGTATCTAGTAATGTACTGTATATAGTAATGTACTGTAACTGTACTGTATATAGTAATGTACTGTATATAGTAATGTACTGTAACTGTACTGTATATAGTAATGTACTGTATATAGTAATGTACTGTAACTGTACTGTATATAGTAATGTACTGTATATAGTAATGTACTGTAACTGTACTGTATATAGTAATGTACTGTAACTGTACTGTACTGTAACTGTACTGTATATAGTAATGTACTGTATATAGTAATGTACTGTAACTGTACTGTATATAGTAATGTACTGTATATAGTAATGTACTGTAACTGTACTGTATATAGTAATGTACTGTAACTGTACTGTATATAGTAATGTACTGTAACTGTACTGTACTGTAACTGTACTGTATATAGTAATGTACTGTATATAGTAATGTACTGTAACTGTACTGTATATAGTAATGTACTGTATATAGTAATGTACTGTAACTGTACTGTATATAGTAATGTACTGTATATAGTAATGTACTGTAACTGTAGTGTATATAGTAATGTACTGTATATAGTAATGTACTGTATATAGTAATATACTGTAACTGTAGTGTATATAGTAATGTACTGTATATAGCAATGCACTGTATATAGTAATGTACTGTATATAGTAATGTACTGGAACTGTACTGTATAAAGTAATGTACTGGAACTGTACTGTATATAGTAATGTACTGTATATAGTAATGTACTGTATATAGTAATGTACTGTAACTGTACTGTATATAGTAATGTACTGTAACTGTACTGTATATAGTAATGTACTGTAACTGTACTGTATATAGTAATGTACTGTATATAGTAATGTACTGTAACTGTACTGTATATGGTAATGTACTGTATATAGTAATATACTGTAACTGTACTGTATCTAGTAATGTACTGTATATAGTAATGTACTGTAACTGTACTGTATATAGTAATGTACTGTAGCTGTACTGTATATAGTAATGTACTGTAACTGTACTGTATATAGTAATGTACTGTGTATAGTAATGTACTGTAACTGTACTGTATATAGTAATGTACTGTATATAGCAATGCACTGTATATAGTAATGTACTGTATATAGTAATGTACTGGAACTGTACTGTATAAAGTAATGTACTGGAACTGTACTGTATATAGTAATGTACTGTATATAGTAATGTACTGTATATAGTAATGTACTGTATATAGTAATGTACTGTAACTGTACTGTATATAGTAATGTACTGGAACTGTACTGTATATGGTAATGTACTGTATATAGTAATATACTGTAACTGTACTGTATATAGTAATGTACTGTATATAGTAATGTACTGTAACTGTACTGTATATAGTAATGTACTGTAACTGTACTGTATATAGTAATGTACTGTATATAGTAATGTACTGTAACTGTACTGTATATGGTAATGTACTGTATATAGTAATATACTGTAACTGTACTGTATCTAGTAATGTACTGTATATAGTAATGTACTGTAACTGTACTGTATATAGTAATGTACTGTAGCTGTACTGTATATAGTAATGTACTGTATATAGTAATGTACTGTAACTGTACTGTATATAGTAATGTACTGTGTATAGTAATGTACTGTAACTGTACTGTATATAGTAATGTACTGTATATAGCAATGCACTGTATATAGTAATGTACTGTATATAGTAATGTACTGGAACTGTACTGTATAAAGTAATGTACTGGAACTGTACTGTATATAGTAATGTACTGTATATAGTAATGTACTGTATATAGTAATGTACTGTATATAGTAATGTACTGTAACTGTACTGTATATAGTAATGTACTGGAACTGTACTGTATATAGTAATGTACTGGAACTGTACTGTTTATAGTAATGTACTGTATATCGTAATGTACTGTAACTGTACTGTATATAGTAATGTACTGTAACTGTACTGTATATAGTAATGTACTGTAACTGTACTGTATACAGTAATGTACTGTATATAGTAATGTACTGTAACTGTACTGTATATAGTAATGTACTGTAACTGTACTGTATATTGTAATGTACTGTATATAGTAATGTACTGTAACTGTACTGTATTTTGTAATTTACTGTATATCGTAATGTACTGTAACTGTAACTGTACTGTATATAGTAATGTACTGTATATAGTAATGTACTGTAACTGTACTGTATATAGTAATGTACTGTATATAGTAATGTACTGTAACTGTAACTGTACTGTATATAGTAATGTACTGTATATAGTAATGTACTGTAACTGTACTGTATATAGTAATGTACTGTAACCGTACTGTATATAGTAATGTACTGTAACTGTACTGTATATAGTAATGTACTGTTTATAGTAATGTACTGTAACTGTACTGTATATAGTAATGTACTGTATATAGTAATGTACTGTAACTGTACTGTATATAGTAATGTACTGTATATAGTAATGTACTGTAACTGTACTGTATATAGTAATGTACTGTATATAGTAATGTACTGTAACTGTACTGTATCTAGTAATGTACTGTATATAGTAATGTACTGTAACTGTACTGTATATAGTAATGTACTGTATATAGTAATGTACTGTAACTGTACTGTATATAGTAATGTACTGTAACCGTACTGTATATAGTAATGTACTGTAACTGTACTGTATCTAGTAATGTACTGTATATAGTAATGTACTGTAACTGTACTGTATATAGTAATGTACTGTATATAGTAATGTACTGTAACTGTACTGTATATAGTAATGTACTGTATATAGTAATGTACTGTAACTGTACTGTATATAGTAATGTACTGTATATAGTAATGTACTGTAACTGTACTGTATATAGTAATGTACTGTAACTGTACTGTACTGTAACTGTACTGTATATAGTAATGTACTGTATATAGTAATGTACTGTAACTGTACTGTATATAGTAATGTACTGTATATAGTAATGTACTGTAACTGTACTGTATATAGTAATGTACTGTAACTGTACTGTATATAGTAATGTACTGTAACTGTACTGTATATAGTAATGTACTGTAACTGTACTGTACTGTAACTGTACTGTATATAGTAATGTACTGTATATAGTAATGTACTGTAACTGTACTGTATATAGTACTGTACTGTATATAGTAATGTACTGTAACTGTACTGTATATAGTAATGTACTGTATATAGTAATGTACTGTAACTGTAGTGTATATAGTAATGTACTGTATATAGTAATGTACTGTATATAGTAATATACTGTAACTGTAGTGTATATAGTAATGTACTGTATATAGCAATGCACTGTATATAGTAATGTACTGTATATAGTAATGTACTGGAACTGTACTGTATAAAGTAATGTACTGGAACTGTACTGTATATAGTAATGTACTGTATATAGTAATGTACTGTATATAGTAATGTACTGTAACTGTACTGTATATAGTAATGTACTGTAACTGTACTGTATATAGTAATGTACTGTAACTGTACTGTATATAGTAATGTACTGTATATAGTAATGTACTGTAACTGTACTGTATATGGTAATGTACTGTATATAGTAATATACTGTAACTGTACTGTATCTAGTAATGTACTGTATATAGTAATGTACTGTAACTGTACTGTATATAGTAATGTACTGTAGCTGTACTGTATATAGTAATGTACTGTAACTGTACTGTATATAGTAATGTACTGTATATAGTAATGTACTGTATATAGCAATGCACTGTATCTAGTAATGCACTGTATATAGTAATGTACTGGAACTGTACTGTATAAAGTAATGTACTGGAACTGTACTGTATATAGTAATGTACTGTATATAGTAATGTACTGTATATAGTAATGTACTGTATATAGTAATGTACTGTAACTGTACTGTATATAGTAATGTACTGGAACTGTACTGTATATAGTAATGTACTGGAACTGTACTGTATATAGTAATGTACTGTATATCGTAATGTACTGTAACTGTACTGTATATAGTAATGTACTGTAACTGTACTGTATATAGTAATGTACTGTAACTGTACTGTATATAGTAATGTACTGTATATAGTAATGTACTGTAACTGTACTGTATATTGTAATGTACTGTATATAGTAATGTACTGTAACTGTACTGTATTTTGTAATTTACTGTATATCGTAATGTACTGTACCTGTAACTGTACTGTATATAGTAATGTACTGTATATAGTAATGTACTGTAACTGTACTGTATATAGTAATGTACTGTATATAGTAATGTACTGTAACTGTAACTGTACTGTATATAGTAATGTACTGTATATAGTAATGTACTGTAACTGTACTGTATATAGTAATGTACTGTAACTGTACTGTATATAGTAATGTACTGTAACTGTACTGCATATAGTAATGTACTGTTTATAGTAATGTACTGTAACTGTACTGTATATAGTAATGTACTGTATATAGTAATGTACTGTAACTGTACTGTATATAGTAATGTACTGTATATAGTAATGTACTGTAACTGTACTGTATATAGTAATGTACTGTAACTGTACTGTATATAGTAATGTACTGTAACTGTACTGTATATAGTAATGTACTGTATATAGTAATGTACTGTAACTGTACTGTATATAGTAATGTACTGTAACTGTACTGTACTGTAACTGTACTGTATATAGTAATGTACTCTATATAGTAATGTACTGTAACTGTACTGTATATAGTAAATCAAATCAAATCAAATCAAATTTATTTATATAGCCCTTCGTACATCAGCTGATATCTCAAAGTGCTGTACAGAAACCCAGCCTAAAACCCCAAACAGCAAGCAATGCAGGTGTAGAAGCACGGTGGCTAGGAAAAACTCCCTAGAAAAGCCAAAACCTAGGAAGAAACCTAGAGAGGAACCAGGCTATGTGGGGTGGCCAGTCCTCTTCTGGCTGTGCCGGGTAGAGATTATAACAGAACATGGCCAAGATGTTCAAATGTTCATAAATGACCAGCATGGTCGAATAATAATAAGGCAGAACAGTTGAAACTGGAGCAGCAGCACGGCCAGGTGGACTGGGGACAGCAAGGTGTCATCATGTCAAGTAGTCCTGGGGCATGGTCCTAGGGCTCAGGTCAGTTGAAACTGGAGCAGCAGCACGGCCAGGTGGACTGGGGACAGCAAGGAGTCATCATGTCAGGTAGTCCTGGGGCATGGTCCTCGGGCTCAGGTCCTCCGAGAGAGAGAAGGAGAGAATTAGAGAACGCACACTTAGATTCACACAGGACACCGAATTGGACAGGAGAAGTACTCCAGATATAACAAACTGACCCCAGCCCCCGACACATAAACTACTGCAGCATAAATACTGGAGGCTGAGACAGGAGGGGTCAGGAGACACTGTGGCCCCACCCGAGGACACCCCCGGACAGGGCCAAACAGGAAGGATATAACCCCACCCACTTTGCCAAAGCACAGCCCCCACACCACTGGAGGGATATCTTCAACCACCAACTTACCATCCTGAGACAAAGCTGAGTATAGCCCGCAAAGATCTCCGCCACGGCACAACCCAAGGGGGGGGGGCGCCAACCCAGACAGGATGACCACATCAGTGAATCATAGTAATGTACTGTATATAGTAATGTACTGTAACTGTACTGTATATAGTAATGTACTGTATATAGTAATGTACTGTAACTGTACTGTATATAGTAATGTACTGTAACTGTACTGTAACTGTACTGTATATAGTAATGTACTGTATATAGTAATGTACTGTATATAGTAATGTACTGTAACTGTACTGTATATAGTAATGTACTGTAACTGTACTGTATATAGTAATGTACTGTAACTGTACTGTATATAGTAATGTACTGTAACTGTACTGTACTGTAACTGTACTGTATATAGTAATGTACTGTATATAGTAATGTACTGTAACTGTACTGTATATAGTAATGTACTGTAACTGTACTGTATATAGTAATGTACTGTATATAGTAATGTACTGTAACTGTAGTGTATATAGTAATGTACTGTATATAGTAATGTACTGTAACTGTAGTGTATATAGTAATGTACTGTATATAGCAATGCACTGTATATAGTAATGTACTGTATATAGTAATGTACTGGAACTGTACTGTATAAAGTAATGTACTGGAACTGTACTGTATATAGTAATGTACTGTATATAGTAATGTACTGTATATAGTAATGTACTGTAACTGTACTGTATATAGTAATGTACTGTAACTGTACTGTATATAGTAATGTACTGGAACTGTACTGTATATAGTAATGTACTGTATATCGTAATGTACTGTAACTGTACTGTATATAGTAATGTACTGTAACTGTACTGTATATAGTAATGTACTGTAACTGTACTGTATATTGTAATGTACTGTATATAGTAATGTACTGTAACTGTACTGTATTTTGTAATTTACTGTATATTGTAATGTACTGTAACTGTAACTGTACTGTATATAGTAATGTACTGTATATAGTAATGTACTGTAACTGTACTGTATATAGTAATGTACTGTATATAGTAATGTACTGTAACTGTACTGTATATGGTAATATACTGTATATAGTAATATACTGTAACTGTACTGTATATAGTAATGTACTGTATATAGTAATGTACTGTAACTGTACTGTATATAGTAATGTACTGTAACTGTACTGTATATAGTAATGTACTGTATATAGTAATGTACTGTAACTGTACTGTATATGGTAATGTACTGTATATAGTAATATACTGTAACTGTACTGTATCTAGTAATGTACTGTATATAGTAATGTACTGTAACTGTACTGTATATAGTAATGTACTGTAGCTGTACTGTATATAGTAATGTACTGTATATAGTAATGTACTGTAACTGTACTGTATATAGTAATGTACTGTGTATAGTAATGTACTGTAACTGTACTGTATATAGTAATGTACTGTATATAGCAATGCACTGTATATAGTAATGTACTGGAACTGTACTGTATAAAGTAATGTACTGGAACTGTACTGTATATAGTAATGTACTGTATATAGTAATGTACTGTAACTGTACTGTATATAGTAATGTACTGGAACTGTACTGTATATAGTAATGTACTGGAACTGTACTGTTTATAGTAATGTACTGTATATCGTAATGTACTGTAACTGTACTGTATATAGTAATGTACTGTAACTGTACTGTATATAGTAATGTACTGTAACTGTACTGTATATAGTAATGTACTGTATATAGTAATGTACTGTAACTGTACTGTATATAGTAATGTACTGTAACTGTACTGTATATTGTAATGTACTGTATATAGTAATGTACTGTAACTGTACTGTATTTTGTAATTTACTGTATATCGTAATGTACTGTAACTGTAACTGTACTGTATATAGTAATGTACTGTATATAGTAATGTACTGTAACTGTACTGTATATAGTAATGTACTGTATATAGTAATGTACTGTAACTGTAACTGTACTGTATATAGTAATGTACTGTATATAGTAATGTACTGTAACTGTACTGTATATAGTAATGTACTGTAACCGTACTGTATATAGTAATGTACTGTAACTGTACTGTATATAGTAATGTACTGTTTATAGTAATGTACTGTAACTGTACTGTATATAGTAATGTACTGTATATAGTAATGTACTGTAACTGTACTGTATCTAGTAATGTACTGTATATAGTAATGTACTGTAACTGTACTGTATATAGTAATGTACTGTATATAGTAATGTACTGTAACTGTACTGTATATAGTAATGTACTGTATATAGTAATGTACTGTAACTGTACTGTATATAGTAATGTACTGTATATAGTAATGTACTGTAACTGTACTGTATATAGTAATGTACTGTAACTGTACTGTACTGTAACTGTACTGTATATAGTAATGTACTGTATATAGTAATGTACTGTAACTGTACTGTATATAGTAATGTACTGTATATAGTAATGTACTGTAACTGTACTGTATATAGTAATGTACTGTAACTGTACTGTATATAGTAATGTACTGTAACTGTACTGTATATAGTAATGTACTGTAACTGTACTGTACTGTAACTGTACTGTATATAGTAATGTACTGTATATAGTAATGTACTGTAACTGTACTGTATATAGTAATGTACTGTATATAGTAATGTACTGTAACTGTACTGTATATAGTAATGTACTGTATATAGTAATGTACTGTAACTGTAGTGTATATAGTAATGTACTGTATATAGTAATGTACTGTATATAGTAATATACTGTAACTGTAGTGTATATAGTAATGTACTGTATATAGCAATGCACTGTATATAGTAATGTACTGTATATAGTAATGTACTGGAACTGTACTGTATAAAGTAATGTACTGGAACTGTACTGTATATAGTAATGTACTGTATATAGTAATGTACTGTATATAGTAATGTACTGTAACTGTACTGTATATAGTAATGTACTGTAACTGTACTGTATATAGTAATGTACTGGATCTGTACTGTATATAGTAATGTACTGTATATCGTAATGTACTGTAACTGTACTGTATATAGTAATGTACTGTAACTGTACTGTATATAGTAATGTACTGTAACTGTACTGTATATAGTAATGTACTGTATATAGTAATGTACTGTAACTGTACTGTATATAGTAATGTACTGTAACTGTACTGTATATTGTAATGTACTGTATATAGTAATGTACTGTAACTGTACTGTATTTTGTAATTTACTGTATATTGTAATGTACTGTAACTGTAACTGTACTGTATATAGTAATGTACTGTATATAGTAATGTACTGTAACTGTACTGTATATAGTAATGTACTGTATATAGTAATGTACTGTAACTGTAACTGTACTGTATATAGTAATGTACGGTATATAGTAATGTACTGTAACTGTACTGTATATAGTAATGTACTGTAACTGTACTGTATATAGTAATGTACTGTAACTGTACTGTATATAGTAATGTACTGTATATAGTAATGTACTGTAACTGTACTGTATATGGTAATGTACTGTATATAGTAATATACTGTAACTGTACTGTATCTAGTAATGTACTGTATATAGTAATGTACTGTAACTGTACTGTATATAGTAATGTACTGTAGCTGTACTGTATATAGTAATGTACTGTATATAGTAATGTACTGTAACTGTACTGTATATAGTAATGTACTGTGTATAGTAATGTACTGTAACTGTACTGTATATAGTAATGTACTGTATATAGCAATGCACTGTATATAGTAATGTACTGTATATAGTAATGTACTGGAACTGTACTGTATAAAGTAATGTACTGGAACTGTACTGTATATAGTAATGTACTGTATATAGTAATGTACTGTATATAGTAATGTACTGTAACTGTACTGTATATAGTAATGTACTGTAACTGTACTGTATATAGTAATGTACTGTAACTGTACTGTATATAGTAATGTACTGTAACTGTACTGTATATAGTAATGTACTGTTTATAGTAATGTACTGTAACTGTACTGTATATAGTAATGTACTGTATATAGTAATGTACTGTAACTGTACTGTATCTAGTAATGTACTGTATATAGTAATGTACTGTAACTGTACTGTATATAGTAATGTACTGTGTATAGTAATGTACTGTAACTGTACTGTATATAGTAATGTACTGTATATAGCAATGCACTGTATATAGTAATGTACTGTATATAGTAATGTACTGGAACTGTACTGTATAAAGTAATGTACTGGAACTGTACTGTATATAGTAATGTACTGTATATAGTAATGTACTGTATATAGTAATGTACTGTAACTGTACTGTATATGGTAATGTACTGGAACTGTACTGTTTATAGTAATGTACTGTATATCGTAATGTACTGTAACTGTACTGTATATAGTAATGTACTGTAACTGTACTGTATATAGTAATGTACTGTAACTGTACTGTATATAGTAATGTACTGTATATAGTAATGTACTGTAACTGTACTGTATATAGTAATGTACTGTAACTGTACTGTATATTGTAATGTACTGTATATAGTAATGTACTGTAACTGTACTGTATTTTGTAATTTACTGTATATCGTAATGTACTGTAACTGTAACTGTACTGTATATAGTAATGTACTGTATATAGTAATGTACTGTAACTGTACTGTATATAGTAATGTACTGTATATAGTAATGTACTGTAACTGTAACTGTACTGTATATAGTAATGTACTGTATATAGTAATGTACTGTAACTGTACTGTATATAGTAATGTACTGTAACTGTACTGTATATAGTAATGTACTGTAACTGTACTGTATATAGTAATGTACTGTAACTGTACTGTATATAGTAATGTACTGTTTATAGTAATGTACTGTAACTGTACTGTATATAGTAATGTACTGTATATAGTAATGTACTGTAACTGTACTGTATCTAGTAATGTACTGTATATAGTAATGTACTGTAACTGTACTGTATATAGTAATGTACTGTATATAGTAATGTATTGGAACTGTACTGTATATAGTAATGTACTGTAACTGTACTGTATATAGTAATGTACTGTAGCTGTACTGTATATAGTAATGTACTGTAACTGTACTGTATATAGTAATGTACTGTATATAGTAATGTACTGTAACTGTACTGTATATAGTAATGTACTGTAACTGTACTGTATATAGTAATGTACTGTATATAGTAATGTACTGTATATAGTAATGTACTGTATATAGTAATGTATTGGAACTGTACTGTATATAGTAATGTACTGTATATAGTAATGTACTGTAACTGTAACTGTACTGTATATAGTAATGTACTGTATATAGTAATGTACTGTAACTGTACTGTATATAGTAATGTACTGTATATAGTAATGTACTGTAACTGTACTGTATATAGTAATGTACTGTATATAGTAATGTACTGTAACTGTAACTGTACTGTATATAGTAATGTACTGTATATAGTAATGTACTGTAACTGTACTGTATATAGTAATGTACTGTAACTGTACTGTATATAGTAATGTACTGTAACTGTACTGTATATAGTAATGTACTGTATATAGTAATGTACTGTAACTGTACTGTATATAGTAATGTACTGTATATAGTAATGTACTGTAACTGTACTGTATCTAGTAATGTACTGTATATAGTAATGTACTGTAACTGTACTGTATATAGTAATGTACTGTATATAGTAATGTATTGGAACTGTACTGTATATAGTAATGTACTGTAACTGTACTGTATATAGTAATGTACTGTAGCTGTACTGTATATAGTAATGTACTGTATATAGTAATGTACTGTAACTGTACTGTATATAGTAATGTACTGTATATAGTAATGTACTGTAACTGTACTGTATATAGTAATGTACTGTAACTGTACTGTATATAGTAATGTACTGTATATCGTAATGTACTGTATATAGTAATGTACTGTATATAGTAATGTATTGGAACTGTACTGTATATAGTAATGTACTGTATATAGCAATGTACTGTATATAGTAATGTACTGTATATAGTAATGTACTGTAACTGTACTGTATATAGTAATGTACTGTATCTGTACTGTATATAGTAATGTACTGTAACTGTACTGTATATAGTTATGTACTGTAACTGTCTAGTTGTTTTATTTATTTTTTAACAATTCAGTTCAGAACAAATTCTCATTTTCAATGACGGTCAAGGAACAGTGGGTTGACTGGTCTAGGAACAGTGGGTTGACTGGTCTAGGAACAGTGGGTTGACTGGTCTAGGAACAGTGGGTTGACTGGTCTAGGAACATTGGGTTGACTGCCTTGTTCAGGTGCAGAACAACAGATTTCTACCTTGTCAGCTCGGGGATTTGAATATAGGCCTACACTCTTAAATAAAAGGTGCTATCTAGAACCTAGAAGGATTCTTCCACTGTCCCATAGGAGAACCCTTTGAAGAACCCTTTTAGTTTCAGGTAGAACCCTTTGGGGTTCCATTTAACAGAGTGTTCTACATGGAACCAACATGAGTCAAATGTACTGTCTAGTTGTGAAGAGAATCAAAATATGTTGTTTACTGATCTCCTCTCCATTCTAGCACCATACGTTCTGTTGTTTACTGATCTCCTCTCCATTCTAGCACCATACGTTCTGTTGTTCACTGATCTCCTCTCCATTCTAGCACCATACGTTCTGTTTATTGAACTCCTCCCCTCTCCATTCTAGCACCAAACGTTCTGTTGTTTACTGATCTCCTCTCCATTCTACCACCATACGTTCTGTTGTTCACTGATCTCCTCTCCATTCTAGCACCATACGTTCTGTTGTTTACTGATCTCCTCTCCATTCTAGCACCATACATTCTGTTGTTTACTGATCTCCTCTCCATTCTAGCACCAAACGTTCTGTTGTTTACTGATCTCCTCTCCATTCTAGCACCATACGTTCTGTTGTTTACTGATCTCCTCTCCATTCTAGCACCATACGTTCTGTTGTTCACTGATCTCCTCTCCATTCTAGCACCATACGTTCTGTTTATTGAACTCCTCCCCTCTCCATTCTAGCACCAAACGTTCTGTTGTTTACTGATCTCCTCTCCATTCTACCACCATACGTTCTGTTGTTCACTGATCTCCTCTCCATTCTAGCACCATACGTTCTGTTGTTTACTGATCTCCTCTCCATTCTAGCACCATACATTCTGTTGTTTACTGATCTCCTCTCCATTCTAGCACCAAACGTTCTGTTGTTTACTGATCTCCTCTCCATTCTAGCACCATACGTTCTGTTGTTTACTGATCTCCTCTCCATTCTAGCACCATACGTTCTGTTGTTTACTGATCTCCTCTCCATTCTAGCACCATACGTTCTTCAGAAGCTGGACAGCATATGAGTAGAATCCATCTTCTCTCACCTTCTCCCCTCAAGACCAACATCACACAAGATGCTTCAGAAAAACAACAACAACAAGCTGGTGAAGTTGCTACCCAACAGGAACAACCAATATGTTTAAGTTGTATAGTCTACCAAGTGTTAATGTCACCACCATGGATGTTTAAGTTACATGGTCTACCAAGTGTTAATGTCACTACATGTTTAAGTTATATAGTCTACCAAGTGTTAATGTCACTACCATGGATGTTTAAGTTATATAGTCTACCAAGTGTTAATGTCATTGTAGAGGGTGGGTCCCAAAGACCCTCCCCATTAGTGATTAAGGGGACTTGAAGATTCATCTGTCTTGCTGCAGGCCTTATAATAGATACTGTTTCTATGTGTCTAAAACTCTGCCACTATACGATGTACAAGCCATCTATATTAGTCTTTGTGGTTAAGTCCTTGCTGATGTGAGAGTGGGCTTGCAGGCTGGGTCTGAGTCTATATTAGTCTTTGTGGTTCGGCCCTTGCTGATGTGAGAGTGGGCTTGCAGGCTGGGTCTGGGTCTATATTAGTCTTTGTGGTTAGGCCCTGGCTGATGTGAGATTTGGCTTGCAGGCTGGGTCTGAGTCTATATTAGTCTTTGTGGTTCGGCCCTGGCTGATGTGAGAGTGGGCTTGCAGGCTGGGTCTGAGTCTATATTAGTCTTTGTGGTTAGGCCCTGGCTGATGTGAGAGTGGGTTTGCAGGCTGGGTCTGAGTCAGACAGAAACTAGATAAAGAGAAGTAACCACTGTCTGGTTTTGACATGTTGATATTGTGTGACAGTGGACAATGCTAATGAATTTAGAGAAGCTACTGTACCAGGTTACTTTATAAGGTAACCTCAGCTTTTTGATACACACACACATTGACGTAGGTGATCATACCACCAGGTAGTGATCACATGTATATAATCAGCTGTGCCCTTAGGTGGGTTGCAAAACTTACTCTGAAACATACATGATGTGTTCCCATGGTCAACATCTGATTGCAATTGCATTAATAAATGAATGATTGATTTACTTAGAGATATTGTCTGATTGCTGATTTCACCAATTAGCAAATGATTGACAAAGAACAACGAGGAACCTGCCCCGACATCACCACCATGAATGTTTAAGTTATATAGCCTACCAAGTGTTAATGTCACCACCATGAATGTTTAAGTTATATAGTCTACCAAGTGTTAATGTCATCACCATGAATGTTTAAGTTGTATAGTCTACCAAGTGTTAATGTCACTACATGGATGTTTAAGTTATATAGTCTACTAAGTGTTAATGTCACTACCATGAATGTTTAAGTTATATAGTCTACTAAGTGTTAATTTCACTACCATGGATGTAGAAGTTATATAGCCTACCAAGTGTTAATATCACCACCATGAATGTTTAAGTTATATAGTCTACCAAGTGTTAATGTCACCACCATGAATGTTTAAGTTATATATTCTACCAAGTGTTAATGTCACCACCATGAATGTTTAAGTTATATAGTCTACCAAGTGTTAATGTCACCACCATGAATGTTTAAGTTATATATTCTACCAAGTGTTAATTTCTATCCTACTGTGATACTTGTGAGTTGATGTGATGTCATTGATGATTTCTAACAGATTTCCACACAGTGGAGTCCCTGCAGATTGTGAAAAACAGGATGTGTCACACACTGTGGTCACACCCAAACAGCTCTTTGCTGTACGCCCAGACTTAACACTAAGTCACACAAGACAAGTTTGTATCAGTGGAAAAAAACGAGCATTTAACAGACAATTCTCTAAGTAAAAAAAACAGTATAGCATGTCTCATTTACCACCACACCTGTTGAGTTGACTTGGGTAACAGATGTGACGACCCTCCCACTCCGTCTGCTGTATTCTGTTTGTTCTTGTTTCCTTATTAGGATGCCGGTGGGCGGAGTTGGGGAGGGTCGTCAGCTACATGGGAAACACCTGGGCCAGGTGTGTCCCAGGATAAATAGACCTCCTCTACATTCATGGAGGAGACTCTCTCCATGCAGACACCATTGTAGATTGTGTTGTGGTTCTTGGTGGTCTTTTGTTTATTTGCTTTGGCACCTTTCAACAACCTGCATTATCACATTCATGCATGCAAAACACTCACTTACACTGCTGATTACTGATTACACACACCATTGTATATTATACTTAGTTACTTATTTAATAAATATATATACATTGCTACTCCTTATCTCCACGTTGTCTCCCTTTGTTACGGGCTTTGAGCCGGTTCGTGACAAGTGGGGGCTCATCCGGGATCTTTTGAACTATTGGTTTGGGAGGCCGTGGAGGTACGTGTTTGGTTTGCATATTTTGTTTGCGTGTGATAGGCCCAGTATTGGTTGCCTTTGTTATTTTGTTTGTGTGCTGTGTTGGAGAGAGTATAATGGTTAGTTTCCAGGCCCTGCTTAGCCTGAACTCTTGTTCTACTTTCTGTTGGGACGTCAGTCTGAGGTGAGTAATCGGCTGTGTACCTCAGTGGGAGATTTGGGTAGGGTAGTGGAACTTGCTACCTGGAGCTATAGCCTTTTTCCCCTGATAGGTTTAGCGACGTGTTTCATTTTTTGGAATATGTTGGGCATGGTTAATGTTTGTTATTTTTGTGTGGTGTCTGTGGACTGAGCAGTTGTCTCGGGGGCACATCCGTGGCTTGGTGGAATTTACCAGCATGCTGGGGAGTTTTTCCTTGCCAGCGGGCTACAGTGCGTAAATTCCCACCGCAAATCTGCACGAAGACTAGGGTTGAGTTATTGTAGGTTTTGGGGAAGCTCCATATCTCATCTCTCTTCTGTGGTGCTCAGGGTGATTGTCAATTCTCGGGTTGTAGTCTGGTTTGCTCAGCAGAAGGGAAGAGCGTCATGGCGTCTTATGTAGATGAGTTCATTCGCTCTCCATCGGAGGGATTGTTAGATTTAGGTACTAAAGAACAGCTGTTGAAGGTCGCGGAACACTACAAGGTTGAGATTAGTGATAAACGTCTAAAAATTCTATTAGGTTGATATTGAAGGCCAATCTGATGGAGAGTGGTATTCTTGAAGTTACCACTGGGCCAGCCTCTGCTGAGGATTGGTCGTCTCCCAGTAATGTTACAATGGCCATTCCATCGGTTAGTCCTAGTAGCCTTCTTTTTGAACAGCAGAAAGAACTGCTTCTGTTACAGCTGGAGCATGATCGTGAGAAGCTAGAGCATGATCGTATAAAATATGAAAAGGAATTGGCATTTAAACAAGATATGGAGCGTGCAAAGCTCAAGTTGCAACAAGAACGTATAGAGTTGGTTAGGGAAGGAAAGATCTCAGGGGAGAGTTTGTTTTGGGAAGGTGACCCAGATTTACCTAGGGGTAGTTCCGTTTTTGGTCGTGCCCCAGAGACATTTGATATTGTTGGGAACTTACGGTTATTGCCTCAGTTTAATGAAAGGGACCCCGAGACATTCTTTTCGTTGTTTGAGCGGGTTGCTGACGCTAGGAGTTGGCCTGATTCTGACCGCACTTTAATGTTGCAGTGTGTGCTGACTGGTAAGGCGCAGGAAGCATATTCAGCTCTTAGTGTACATGACAGTGCCAGTTATGATAAAGTTAAAACAGCTGTGTTACAGATTTATGAATTGGTCCCTGAGGCTTACCGCCAACGATTTAGGACTTTAAAAGGGATGATAAGCAGACTCATGTTGAGTTTGCGCGACAATTATCTTTACAGTTTAATCGCTGGTGTTCCGCCTCTGCAGTTGTGACTTTCCAAGGGCTGTGTGATCTGATTATGTTAGAGCAATTTAAAGACACAATTCCTGATCGTATTGCCACGTATATTAACGAACAGAAAGTAAAGAATGTTGCTGAAGCTGCGGTTTTGGCGGACGAGTATGTGTTGACTCACAAAAGTGTCTTTGCAGAGCCCCGTATTCGGAAAGAGTGGGGCGTTCGGATAGATTTGGGCTTCGCTCACCGAGATACTTTGGTTCACGGGCAGAGTTCTATCCAACTCGGGTTGAGCCTGACTCCCATGGTAAAGCTGACTTTGGGCAGGAGTGTCACTACTGTCAAGGTTCAGGTCATTGGAAAAACAAATGTCCACTTCTCAAGGCAAAGGGTGCTTACGCTAAATCTAAGCCTACCGCGTTAGCTGCACCTGTTCCACATCAGTTCACCCATGACTCATTTCCTCAGGCCCAAGAGAATGTGAAAGTCCATATTGATCCAGACTATTTACCTTTCATTACGGAAGGTTTTGTGTCTATGTTAGGAAGTAAAGACCTAGTGGCAGTGAAGATCCTGAGAGACACAGGAGCCTCTGAATCATTTGTGTTGGAGTCTGTGTTACCCTTTTCTGCTGAGACTGATTCAGGGAATAGTGTTCTAATTAGGGGAATAGGTTTGAACACTCTGTCAGTTCCATTGCATAAACTGATGTTGGATTGTGGGCTGGTGAAGGGTGAAGTTGTTATGGGGGTGCGTCCTTCGTTGCCTATTGAGGGTATCGACGTGATCCTTGGGAATAACTTGGCTGGTGAGCGTGTATGGCCTGTCGTGTTTCCATCTCTAGTGGTTTCCACTAAGCCGTCATTTGTTGGGATTCCTGATGAGAGTGCACAGAGTTTCCCAGAGGTGTTCTCTGCGTGTGCAGTGACACGTTCTATGGGTCGTGGCGAACTGGTCACTGCTCCGACTAATGATAATAATACAAAGTATGTCACTGTTTTCCCTGTTATCCCGTTATCTGTAACCCGCTCAGATCTAATCAATGCACAACGGAATGACCCCACGTTAGAAGAGTTGCGTGACCAAATTGTGCCTGTGGAACAGTTGGGAGATGTCGCCCATGGCTATTTTCTCCAAGAGGATGTCCTGATGAGAAAGTGGGTGTCTCATGATAGTTGTTTTCTAGGGGACGCAATTAGTCAGGTTGTTGTACCAGTTAAGCTTCGTGAGTTGGTGTTGGAAACTTCTCACAGCGACGTTGCTGGACATATGGGGGTGAGGAAAACCTACAATCGCATATTAAGACATTTCTTTTGGCCTAGATTAAAGAGGGATGTTTCTGATTTTATCAAAACTTGTCACACCTGTCAATTAACTGGTAAGCCTAATCAAGCTATTAAACCAGTTCCATTGTTTCCTATTCCTGTACTTAGCCAACCTTTTGAGTATCTGATTATTGACTGTGTGGGTCCTCTGCCTCGTTCTAAAAAGGGTAGCAGTTACCTGTTCACTGTGATGTGTCAGACCACTAGGTTTCCTGCTGCCTATCCTCTTCGATCTATCACGACTAAATCTGTGTTAAAAGCTTTAACTCAGTTTCTCTCATTGTTTGGAATCCCTAAGGTCATTCAGAGTGATCAAGGCTCTAATTTCACCTCTAATCTGTTTAGTCAGGTTCTTCAACAGCTCCATATTAAACACAATTTGTCTAGCGCCTATCACGCGCAAAGTCAAGGAGCACTGGAACGTTTCCATCAAACTCTTAAGTCTTTGTTGAGAGCTTATTGTACTGAGATGGATAAGGATTGGGAGGAGGGGTTGCCTTGGTTACTGTTAGCTGCTAGGGAAGTTTCACAGGAGAGCACAGGTTTCAGTCCAAATGACCTTGTGTTTGGACATAGGGTGCGTGGACTTTTATCCGTTCTCCAGGATGACTGGAAGTCTCCCGAGCCTCCTCAGTCCCTATTATCGTATGTGTGTGATTTCCGGCGACGGCTGTACGCCGCTGGTGAAATGGCTAAAGAGAAGTTATCATCTGCACAGGAGAGGATGAAGGGCATATTTGATCGCCGAACTGAGCCTCGTCACTTTAGTCCAGGTGACCAGGTTCTTGCTCTGCTGCCAATTGTTGGTTCTCCTTTACAAGCTAAGTTTCAAGGTCCATATACAGTGGTGCGCCAGTACACTGAGCAAAATTATCTAGTTGCCACTCCAGAACGGAGGAAAGCACACCAGCTGTGCCATGTAAATCTGTTAAAACCCTATTATGCACGTTCCTCTGAGACTGAACAGTGGGATTCTACAGAGCACGGTAAACCTGTTCTTTTGGCTGATACAGTTGTTTCCTTGGGTTCTTGTCGTGCTAGATCTGGGCATGAGGAGGAAGATGTTCCTGGTCCTGACGATTGTATATTGCAGGGTAGATTAAAAATTCAGAAACACTGGATATTTTAGACAGTCTTCTCACTCACCTACCTGATGATGGGCGTGAAGAGATGGTTGGTCTGATTCAGAGCTTTCCAGGTTTATTTTCAGATACACCTACACGTACAAACTTAATAGAACATGATATTGACATTGGAGGTGCTGACCCCATTCGTCAGCGGTTCTATAGAGTTTCTTCAGAGAAACTACGTTGTCTGGATGCTGAGGTCAAGTACATGCTGGAGAGTAAGATAGCAGAGCCTTCTTTCTCCAGTTGGGCTTCTCCCTGTATCTTGGTCAGTAAACCGGATGGAACAAACCGATTTTGTACGGACTACCGTAAGGTAAATAGTGTCACAAAGCCAGATTCATTTCCTCTTCCTCAAATGGAGGACTGTGTTGATCAAGTCGGTGCAGCTAAGTTTGTGAGCAAATTTGACCTGTTAAAAGGCTATTGGCAGGTGCCACTGACGAGTAGGGCACGTGAAATCTCTGCCTTTATTACACCCTTTGGTCTGTACTCGTATTCGGTTATGAGTTTCGGTTTGCGCAATGCACCTGCCACTTTTCAGCGACTTATGAACAGGGTTGTCGCCGGTCTGACCGGGTGCGCTGTTTATTTGGACGATGTAGTGATATATGCAGATACTTGGGAAGAACATCTGTCCCGTATTCAAGCCTTGTTCGAACGTCTGGCTGCGGGTCGCCTCACAATCAATCTGGCTAAATGTGAGTTTGCTCAGGCGACCGTTACATACCTTGGAAAAGTGGTTGGGCAGGGGGAAGTGCGTCCTGTTCGGGCTAAAGTGGTGGCTATTGATGCTTTTCCACCACCAACTACTAAAAAGGAACTAATGCGTTTCTTGGGCATGATTGGTTATTACCGTAGTTTTTGTAGTAACTTCTCCACTGTGGTCGCTCCCTTGACAGATCTGCTGAAAGCTAAGGCTGTTTATGTGTGGTCTACTCGTTGTCAACACGCTTTTGAAGATGTAAAGAGGTTGCTTACCTCAACTCCGGTGCTGGCTGCTCCTCGCATGGATTTGTCATTTACCTTGCAGGTGGATGCTAGTCATGTGGGGGCAGGTGCAGTTTTGCTGCAAGCAGATGTGTCTGGGATTGAGAGGCCTGTTAGTTTCTTTTCTAAAAAGTTTAACGATTATCAGTTGAATTATTCAGTTATTGAAAAGGAAGCGCTAGCACTCATTTGGGCGCTACAACACTTCGAAGTGTATGTCGGGTCGGGGTAGTACCTATTGTGGTCTACACCGACCATAACCCCCTCACTTTTTTGAGGTCCATGATGTGTCCAAACCATAGGATAATGAGATGGTGTTTATTTTTACAATCATTCCATCTCGATGTGCGCCACATCCGGGGAACTGAAAACGTGATTGCTGATGCTCTCTCTCGTGCGCCCTGTTCCTAAATGTTTACGTGACTGACCATTGTTACGTATTGTCATGTTCTCTCTGTCATGTCTGCTCCCGCCTGGTCTTGTGTTCTTCTTTCCTCTTAAATGTTGCTTCCTGTGTGAAGGTTGCTGAGGTCTGTGGAGGAGGTTGGCTAGGGTGAACACATAGACCCTCATCAAATTGTGGTGCAGAAGCTGTGTCAATTTGGAACTTAGAGGCTGGTATTTTCTTCCGGGGTCCTTGTTGGTCCCCGGTTTTATGGGGGGGAATGTGACGACCCTCCCACTCCGTCTGCTGTATTCTGTTTGTTCTTGTTTCCTTATTAGGATGCCGGTGGGCGGAGTTGGGGAGGGTCGTCAGCTACATGGGAAACACCTGGGCCAGGTGTGTCCCAGGATAAATAGACCTCCTCTACATTCATGGAGGAGACTCTCTCCATGCAGACACCATTGTAGATTGTGTTGTGGTTCTTGGTGGTCTTTTGTTTATTTGCTTTGGCACCTTTCAACAACCTGCATTATCACATTCATGCATGCAAAACACTCACTTACACTGCTGATTACTGATTACACACACCATTGTATATTATACTTAGTTACTTATTTAATAAATATATATACATTGCTACTCCTTATCTCCACGTTGTCTCCCTTTGTTACGGGCTTTGAGCCGGTTCGTGACACAGACCTCTAGCTTCTACAACACAGACAGTTAGAGGTGACTTGGGTAACAGACCTCTGGCTTCTACAACACACCTGTTGAGTTGACTTGGGTAACAGACCTCTAGCTTCTACAACACACCTGTTGAGTTGACTTGGGTAACAGACCTCTAGCTTCTACAACACAGAAAGTTTGAGGTGACTTTCCCAAGTCAATCGCTGACAATTAGGTCAGATATTATAGGACACTATGTGTAACTGCTGCTCTGTCAGCAGTTTCCTGTGGAGTTTTCTGATGTCAGTGTTTCCTGTAGGAAGGCAGGTTTAACTGATCTGATTTGCTTAACAGTTTGCCACATAATTGAAGTGAGGAAGTAATGAGTTAGAAATCATATAGCCTAGCAGTATTTCTCACTCTTCAGTCCTCTCTTCATGACCGTAGACTTGTTTCGTCAGTGGAGCCCCAGTTAGAGACAGATATGATACCTGCAGTGATATTGATGATCCTGTTCTGGAGCACAGGTATGTTTTGAAATTGTAAGATATATTACAATTTGTGCGGCTAGTAAAATAACATTCAGCTGGAAGCAGACAGTAAAAATGTGTCTCAAAGCAGGACAATGATGTGATCACCTGTAAATGTACTTTACTGTAGTCCATCTGTCCATCTGGGGACAGGCACTAATGTCAGTTAAGTTGTGATGGTCAGTCTTATTAGAACCAAGGTAAGACCCAAATGCACACAACAGGGTTCAGGCAAAGACAGGTCAAGGCAGGCAGGGGTCGATAGTCCAGAGTCAGGGGGCAAAGGTACAGGACGGCAGGCATCCTCAGGGTAGGCAGAGATCTGTAATCCAGAGGAGGGCAGAGGTACAGATCAGCAAGCAGGCTCAGGGTCAGGCAGGTGGGCTCAGAGTCAGGACAGGCAGAGTGGTCAGGCAGGTGGGCTCAGAGTCAGGACAGGCAGAGTGGTCAGGCAGGTGGGCTCAGGGTCAGGCAGGTGAGCTCAGAGTCAGGACAGGCAGAGTGGTCAGGCAGGTGAGCTCAGAGTCAGGACAGGCAGAGTGGTCAGGCAGGTGAGCTCAGAGTCAGGACAGGCAGAGTGGTCAGGCAGGTGAGCTCAGAGTCAGGACAGGCAGAGTGGTCAGGCAGGTGAGCTCAGAGTCAGGACAGGCAGAGTGGTCAGGCAGGTGAGCTCAGAGTCAGGACAGGCAGAGTGGTCAGGCAGGTGAGCTCAGAGTCAGGACAGGCAGAGTGGTCAGGCAGGTGAGCTCAGAGTCAGGACAGGCAGAGTGGTCAGGCAGGTGAGCTCAGAGTCAGGACAGGCAGAGTGGTCAGGCAGGTGAGCTCAGAGTCAGGACAGGCAAGGGTAGAAACCAGGAGGACAAGAAAACAGAGACTGGGAAAAAGCATAAATACAGGCATAAATACACAGGGGATAATGGGAAAGATGGGCTTCACCTGGAAGGGGGTGGAGATAATCACAAAGACAGGTGAAACAGATCAGGGTGTGACACAATGTTCTCACTAAGCTGCAGATAAATCAGCCAATAGCGAGAAGCACAAGATTGAACTTCACTAACTTTTCTAGAGCAGCTGGTCACCAACCGGTTGATCGCTAACTGGTCGATCTCCATGGCATTCCTAGTGGATCGACAAACACTTCTGTGAAAACCCACGATAAAGCCTTGTGTTCCTATTTTTTGGGGGGTCTCGGGCTGTTGGCAGTCGGTGCCCCCGATTCAGTTGCCCTGCACGCCGGGTTGATATTGTGTAGTCATAGTAACCAGGAGTCTCCTATGTAGAGGTGGTGAAGAGAGTTGAAGGGAAAAGAGGCCACAGATCTGAAGAAGAGATGGAGGTGGATGAACCACAAACTGTTGTAAATGTTACACGTCAATCAAGTGATCTGGATGCACTTATTGTGGAGAAGGTGGTTTTTGTAGCATTTACTGCCACAGTTATTAATTGTCAATCAATCCCAAAAAACTTTGCTTTAGATCTCTGTTCTAGAGTTTTCCCTGTTAACACATCACTGTTGTAGAGTTTTCCCTGTTAACACCATCAGTGTTCTAGAGTTTTCCCTGTTAACACAACCACTGTTGTAGAGTTTTCCCTGTTAACACCACCACTGTTCTACAGTTTTCCCTGTTAACACCATCAGTGTTCTAGAGTTTTCCCTGTTAACACCATCAGTGTTCTAGAGTTTCCCCTGTTAACACCATCACTGTTCCAAAGTTTCCCCTGTTAACACCATCACTGTTCCAGAGTTTCCCCTGTTAACACCATCACTGTTCTAGAGTTTTCCCTGTTAACACCATCAGTGTTCTAGAGTTTCCCCTGATAACACCACCACTGTTCTAGAGTTTCCCTGTTAACACCATCAGTGTTCTAGAGTTTTCCCTGTTAACACCATCAGTGTTCTAGAGTTTCCCCTGTTAACACCACCACTGTTCTAGAGTTTCCCCTGTTAACACCATCAGTGTTCTAGAGTTTCCCCTGTTAACACCATCAGTGTTCTAGAGTTTCCCCTGTTAACACCACCACTGTTCTAGAGTTTCCCCTGTTAACACCATCAGTGTTCTAGAGTTTCCCCTGTTAACACCACCACTGTTCTAGAGTGTCTCCTATTAACACCATCAACGTGTCCCTTTACTCTGGTAAATGTGATCAATGGAATATTATCCACTTTCACTGCAACAAACCAAAACTAAACCAACTATGTAAGAGATGTTGTAGGCAGAACGCATCAGAGTAGGATTCTATTGCATTGACACGACTCATCCTGTACTTGACACAGACTGGTGCGGCAGAACCAATCAGAGCTGCAGTAGGACTACATGCAAATAGAGCATTGCCATATATGGATCTGTTCCAGTTACTTTGAACTGGATTGTGTTTACAGCTGTAGGAGTAGGATCCTATTGCATTTATAAGTGGATAAACAGGTTACTGCCAAGCCCTGCATGTTTCTTTCAAAAGTCTCATAATTTGGAAGTCGCTCTGGATAAGAGCGTCTGCTAAATGACTTAAATGTAAATGTAAATGTAGGTCTACGTTGAACACCACACCTTGGCTGCTACTGTAGACTGAATGATAGAACAGCTGTTTCCATGTTCAAATGTTATGGGATGTATTTTCTCCATAGTTTTTGATGGTAGGTCACTTATGGTAGATCTACATTATGATCAAATAGCCACAGTAGCCCACTTGTCCACTGTTAACTGTAACTTAAAGGGGGTACAGCCTCTGTGTTCACAGTAAACACACACTGGAAGACCTGAAATCTGCTCAGTGACGGAAAAAGTTAGAGGGAACATTGATGATGGTGTCATGCATCTGACTGTTGTATATTCAGTGTGTCAATGATTGATTGTATCTGTCTCTATGTAAATGAAGGAGAGTATATATTGTATATTATATTGGGATTATGTTAGATCAGGGGGAACCGAGATGTCTGTGACCTGAGTCAAGATCAACAGGCCTGATTCTATATGTCAGGAAGAGAGAGAGAACTGGACAGCAACACAATTAGACCCAACCAAATCATGAGAAAACAAAAATAAAATTACTTGACACATTGGAAAGAATTAACAAAAAAAACCAGAGCAAACTAGAATGCTATTTGGCCCTAAACAGAGAGTACACAGTGGCAGAATACCTGACCACTGTGACTGACCCAAACTTAAGGAAAGCTTTGACTACGTACAGACTCAGTGAGCATAGCCAGCAATATTTGTGACCTGTTGCAACAAGAAAAGGTCAACCAGTGAAGAACAAACACCATTGTAATACAGCCCATATTTGTTTATTTATTTTCCCTTTTGTACTTTAACCATTTGCACATCGTTACAACACTGTATATATATAATATGACATTTGATCATCATAACCAGTAGTGATGTCATCATAACCAGTAGTGATGTCATCGTAACCAGTAACCTCTTCCACTATTGGCTCAGCTCAGCTTGACCCCTGACCTATGGAACTGAACAATTGAGAAAACAGAAACATAAGAAAGCAAATGTATTAAATCATATACAAACTCCTCTGCAGAGAGACGTCCACCTTTCCACATTGTGACTGTTGTGGTGAGGTCTTGTTGAGAAATGTCACACCATTTTTCAGTGCTCAATGTCTCAACACTGTTTCTCAAAGGAACCACAACCATTTGTCCTGCTCGTCTCTCACAGCTTAGTTCAGTCTACTGCTAAATAACAGGATATGGAGAAACAGCATTTGGCTGTGAGTCCAGAACCATGAGTCAGTCATGTAGACAAAGGAGAAGTGTTCTAGCAGAGGGAGCAAGTCTCATCAGAACGTCATGTGACTTTAGTTAAATACATAGATACACTAGATAAACATTACAGTCTTTAGTTAAATACATAGATACACTGGATAAACATTACAGACTTTAATTAAATGCATAGATACACTAGATGAACATAACAGATAAACATAAACATAATTTTGCCACCATAGACCCTCTCAGCAAGCTGTTTCCACTAGGGCCCTCTCAGCCACCAGGCTCCACGAGGGCCCTCTCAGCCACCAGGCTCCACGAGGGCCCTCTCAGCCACCAGGCTCCACTAGGGCCCTCTCAGCCACTAGGGCCCTCTCAGCCACCAGGCTCCACTAGGGCCCTCTCAGCCACCAGGCTCCACTAGGGCCCTCTCAGCCACCAGGCTCCACTAGGGCCCTCTCAGCCACCAGGCTCCACTAGGGCCCTCTCAGCCACGTGGCTCCACTAGGGCCCTCTCAGCCACCAGGCTCCACTAGGGCCCTCTCAGCCACGTGGCTCCACTAGGGCCCTCTCAGCCACCAGGCTCCACTAGGGCCCTCTCAGCCACCAGGCTCCACTAGGGCCCTCTCAGCCAGCCTGTTCTACTTGGGTCCTCTCAGTCATCTGTCTCCACTTGGACCCTCTCAGCCAGCCTGCTCTACGTGGGCCCTGTCAGTCATCTGTCTCCACTTGGACCCTCTCAGCCAGCCTGCTCTACGTGGGCCCTGTCAGCCAGCCTGCTCTACGTGGGACCTCTCAGCCAGCTGGCAAACACATTCTCTGCATCTAGGCGGACATACACACTCTGCGTGTGTACTCTGCAGTGATGCCATTCGCACCGGGTCGAAAGACAAGGCATGTTGGTTTGGCTGTGCCACAGACCAAAGAACTTGGCGTATGGTATCGAGTTTAACACCCAATCTTACCAGAATGTCCACTCCCACATAGACTGTACGGGGGAGGTCCGCGGACAACCAGTAGGTAGTGAGATACTTCCTTGGTTCCAATGCGGATTGATAACACCCCTATAGCGGTGAGTGTCGTCTGCGGAGTCGTTCCCAGTGGAAATGTAAACGTTTTTGCCACAAGAGTTAGCGGCAGTTAGCCGTTTTTGAAATTGCGTTGATGATTTCCAAACTGATTGCAGATTTTTCTGACCAGGTTTCCAGTCTGGCAACTTTGACCATAGTGCCGTTTAGGCACACGCCCCCGATCAGAGGAGATCGGTAAGTGTCGGCTGGTGAATCACCCAAGCCACACAGGAAAATCTCATGTTCGGTTAAGTTTCGAGTTGAACTCACCTTGTCATTTGCCACCAATGGCGGACTCATGGCCAAGTTCACCGGGTTTGCAACAGATGCTGACGTCGAACGCACGTCGTTGCGCAATGTAGGTAGGCAGGTAGTCTTGGAAGAATGAGATGAAGTCAACAGAGTTGGCATAGGTATTTGTGACAAGATTTGGTTGGTTTTCCAATCCGTAAGTGGTACCAAACGGTCAATGAAATCCATCCCAATAAGCATCCGTTCGATGCCGATGCTGGTCACGTACATGGGGTGGATCACTGACACGCTTTCGAAGTTGAGTTTAAGTAGGAGACGCTTGGTTAGGGGCGAGGTCGCTTGGGTGAAACCTCGAAGCTTCGTGTCGCAACATTTCATTTTCAACCAACGTTTTGTTGGGTCCACTGCCCCTTTTAGTTCAGCAAGGTTTCGGATATCAGGGAAATTGTCGAACCTGAATCTATTAGAGTGTGACAGGCCTCACAGTCCTCCAGTACTGTTCGAGTTGGTTTTTCTCGTCATATCCCCAACAAAATGAAGTGGGTTGGGAGTACCGAGCAGTTTGTAATCTGTGTCGATTTCCAAGACAGATAAGTTACCTACGTGACCCAGTGGGTCATCTATCGGAATGGGAGAGGAATCATCTGTTGCAAAGCTGCTTATCTTGTGCATCTACATCCGTATCAAAGTCTGTAGACAAGACCTGCGAGCGGTTCCTGGACAGGGATTGGTGTGGGGAAGGGGATAATGGAAATGTTGACGTCCTCTCCAATTGCATGAGTTTCGGCGGACTTGGTTTCCAATGATGACTTATCCTTTTTTCTTACGATGCAGTACGTCTCTTATCAGAGCGTCTATATCGTTTCGGTTAGCGTTTAGATCGTTGTTGAACACTTTGTTGCCCTTATTGTGCTTGTTACCCTTGTGTCCTGACCCTTTGTGAGGGTTAGGTATCAAGCTTTTTTGATAGTGTTAGCCAATGAGCTGTCGTGTTTGCGAGTCGCAGAACCACTGAATTCTATTTTCAAAACCGTGGCCAGTTTAGCGTAGTGGTTTTGCACGTGTTGCTCTTGTAGGCGGATGAACCTTGTCACGTGTCTGTTGGACGTTCGCTTCAATAGGTAGAGCCCGTCAGCATTCATAGTATTTGGGTAGCCTTCCAAGGCATCCTCTGTCTGCTAGGAATGTCTCAGTGTTGTTTGGCTTTCCTGTAAAGTGGTCAAAGAGGCGGAGGTTTTTGATGATTTTGTCAAGGCGATCCCCGCCGAGTGCGCAGGGAGCATCTGCAACCTCCTATGAGAAATTGTGGGCCGAAAGGTCAAGAGGAAAAGTCAAACTGCGGTTGTGTTGGCGAGGAAGTCCCATGTCACTGTGGACCGACTGGCCAAGAGATAGAGGCTGCAATCTCCTGTCAACCAAACAACCTAGCTCAGAGAACGAAGGAATGCATCCTTGTTCTCTGAGCTACGTTACTTGGTTTGGTTGTCCCGGGATAGTGTGTGATTGTTCTGGACTTCCTCCAGATGATACCTAAGGGTGGTGTTCTGCTGCATGGCAGAGTCCACCTGGGAGTTGAGGGTGTTTATTTCAGAGACGTAGGTGGCACACTTGCTCCACTCGGCCTCGTACTTATCTGTAATGGTTTGCCGGGAGAGGTCTCCAGTGTGTAGTGAGAGATCCAGTGATGAGATGTCCTCCCTTTGTTTATAGGTCACATTTTCCAACTTTCTCACCTGGTCTTTCTCATCCATCATTAAATCAGCGACATCAATGTGTTCTGCTGTTTTTTCATCCAACTTGGTCACTGTGTTCATTAACTGATCGTCTTTGGTCTGCAGCTTTTGGAATAGAATGTTATTGTTTTGAGTGGTTTCATTCACAACCATTTGCAGGGAATCAAGTTGCTCGCCCCGGTTTCTAGCTAGCTCGTCAGATTCATCTAGTTTTGCGTGGACTTCATCGTATTTCGTTTTGGCTAACATGAGTTGTTCCTTTAGAATTCGGACTTCGTCAAGAGTTTGTTTGCGTTCTTCGTTTTAAGTGTTAGCCAGACCTTCCAATTGATCTGTTCTCACACACAGTTCCTCGGCTAGCAGTAGCTTATCTTTTCTGGCTTACGATGCCAACTCCCTGGTTCTCTCCATCTGTGCCTTGAACTACCCAGCTTCCTGCTGGTGCCTCTGCTGGGCACTGAGGTGCTGGGGCACTGTCCATCTCTGCTGGTGGGCATAGTTGAGGGCTAAACTGGAGAGAACCTTCACAAGGCCTCCATCTGATGGTTTATTTTGGAGAGCGTCTGTTGCAATGTCTGCATTTTTCTCGCTTATGGCATCGAAATCTAACATTTTCAGCCCCTCGGCATGGTTAGGATTTGCATCATTGCTGAGGTCAGCGATCAATCTTTCCGTGGGTGAAGGTCCACTGATGAGAGGGGAAATGGGTGGAAACCCATCTGATGGGTTGCTCATTGTTATGATTATCAGTTATTTCAATTTTCGTAACGTTTGGATGTTTGAGTTGGAGGCTGCAAACACGATTTAACTCAGTTTGTAAACGTCAATGAATCATCAAGACTGGGTCAGTAACGTGAGTTGGTTATTACTGAACTCGCCAAAGCAGATTTCATTGATTCAATTTATTTTAATGATATATCGAACCTGTATCGGCTATTTGGGAATTTTTATTTTAATTCACCTGAAAGAGTTGCTATCTCTAAGTTAACGTGGAAAAGTTTAACGATGTCTCATTGGTTAGATCACATTAGTTTGTGCATTATGCCAATAAACAACCTGGAAAGGTAGTATAGCTGAATAATTGATGTCGTAAATTGAATGAGACAATGATATCCAATCGATATCATACTGAGACTGGTTAGATACCATACTGAGACTGGTTAGATATCGTACCGAGACTGGTTAGATACCATACCGAGACTGGTTAGATACCATACTGAGACTGGTTAGATATCATACTGAGACTGGTTAGATACCATACTGAGACTGGTTAGATACCATACTGAGGCTGGTTAGATACCATACTGAGACTGGTTAGATACCATACTGAGACTGGTTAGATACCATACTGAGGCTGGTTAGATACCATACTGAGACTGGTTAGATACCATACTGAGACTGGTTAGATACCATACTGAGACTGGTTAGATACCATACTGAGACTGGTTAGATACCATACTGAGACTGGTTAGATATCATACTGAGACTGGTTAGATACCATACTGACACTGGTTAGATATCATACTGAGACTGGTTAGATATCATACTGAGGCTGGTTAGATACCATACTGAGACTGGTTAGATACCATACTGAGACTGGTTAGATATCATACTGAGACTGGTTAGATACCATACTGACACTGGTTAGATATCATACTGAGACTGGTTAGATACCATACAGAGACTGGTTAGATACCATACTGAGACTGGTTAGATACCATACTGAGACTGGTTAGATACCATACTGAGACTGGTTAGATATCATACTGAGACTGGTTAGATATCATACTGAGACTGGTTAGATATCATACTGAGGCTGGTTAGATACCATACTGAGACTGGTTAGATACCATACTGAGACTGGTTAGATACCATACTGAGGCTGGTTAGATACCATACTGAGACTGGTTAGATATCATACTGAGACTGGTTAGATACCATACTGAGACTGGTTAGATACCATACTGAGACTGGTTAGATATCATACTGAGACTGGTTAGATACCATACTGAGACTGGTTAGATATCATACTGAGACTGGTTAGATACCATACTGATACTGGTTAGATACCATACTGAGACTGGTTAGATACCATACTGAGACTGGTTAGATATCATACTGAGACTGGTTAGATATCATACTGAGACTGGTTAGATATCATACTGAGACTGGTTAGATACCATACTGAGACTGGTTAGATACCATACTGAGACTGGTTAGATATCATACTGAGACTGGTTAGATATCATACTGAGACTGGTTAGATATCATACTGAGACTGGTTAGATACCATACTGAGACTGGTTAGATATCATACTGAGACTGGTTAGATACCATACTGGGAGGTTAGATACCATACTGAGACTGGTTAGATACCATACTGAGACTGGTTAGATACCATACTGAGACTGGTTAGATACCATACTGAGACTGGTTAGATATCATACTGAGACTGGTTAGATACCATACTGAGACTGGTTAGATATCATACTGAGACTGGTTAGATACCATACTGAGACTGGTTAGATACCATACTGAGACTGGTTAGATACCATACTGAGACTGGTTAGATACCATACTGGGAGGTTAGATACCATACTGAGACTGGTTAGATATCATACTGAGACTGGTTAGATATCATACTGAGACTGGTTAGATACCATACTGAGACTGGTTAGATACCATACTGAGACTGGTTAGATACCATACTGAGACTGGTTAGATACCATACCGAGACTGGTTAGATACCATACTGAGACTGGTTAGATACCATACCGAGACTGGTTAGATACCATACCGAGACTGGTTAGATACCATACTGAGACTGGTTAGATACCATACTGAGACTGGTTAGATATCATACTGAGACTGGTTAGATACCATACTGAGACTGGTTAGATACCATACTGAGACTGGTTAGATACCATACTGAGACTGGTTAGATATCATACTGAGACTGGTTAGATACCATACTGAGACTGGTTAGATACCATACTGAGACTGGTTAGATACCATACTGAGACTGGTTAGATATCATACTGAGACTGGTTAGATACCATACTGAGACTGGTTAGATACCATACTGAGACTGGTTAGATACCATACTGAGACTGGTTAGATATCATACTGAGACTGGTTAGATACCATACTGAGACTGGTTAGATATCATACTGAGACTGGTTAGATACCATACTGAGACTGGTTAGATACCATACTGAGACTGGTTAGATACCATACTGAGACTGGTTAGATATCATACTGAGACTGGTTAGATACCATACTGAGACTGGTTAGATACCATACTGAGACTGGTTAGATATCATACTGAGACTGGTTAGATACCATACTGAGACTGGTTAGATACCATACTGAGACTGGTTAGATACCATACTGAGACTGGTTAGATATCATACTGAGACTGGTTAGATACCATACTGAGACTGGTTAGATATCATACTGAGACTGGTTAGATACCATACTGAGACTGGTTAGATACCATACTGAGACTGGTTAGATACCATACTGAGACTGGTTAGATATCATACTGAGACTGGTTAGATACCATACTGAGACTGGTTAGATACCATACTGAGACTGGTTAGATACCATACTGAGACTGGTTAGATATCATACTGAGACTGGTTAGATACCATACTGAGACTGGTTAGATACCATACTGAGACTGGTTAGATATCATACTGAGACTGGTTAGATACCATACTGAGACTGGTTAGATATCATACTGAGACTGGTTAGATACCATACTGAGACTGGTTAGATATCATACTGAGACTGGTTAGATACCATACTGAGACTGGTTAGATATCATACTGAGACTGGTTAGATATCATACTGAGACTGGTTAGATATCATACTGAGACTGGTTAGATACCATACTGAGACTGGTTAGATACCATACTGAGACTGGTTAGATATCATACTGAGACTGGTTAGATACCATACTGAGACTGGTTAGATACCATACTGAGACTGGTTAGATATCATACTGAGACTGGTTAGATACCATACTGAGACTGGTTAGATATCATACTGAGACTGGTTAGATACCATACTGAGACTGGTTAGATATCATACTGAGACTGGTTAGATACCATACTGAGACTGGTTAGATATCATACTGAGACTGGTTAGATACCATACTGAGACTGGTTAGATATCATACTGAGACTGGTTAGATATCATACTGAGACTGGTTAGATATCATACTGAGACTGGTTAGATATCATACTGAGACTGGTTAGATATCATACTGAGACTGGTTAGATATCATACTGAGACTGGTTAGATACCATACAGAGACTGGTTAGATACCATACTGAGACTGGTTAGATACCATACTGAGACTGGTTAGATATCATACTGAGACTGGTTAGATATCATACTGAGACTGGTTAGATATCATACTGAGACTGGTTAGATATCATACTGAGACTGGTTAGATACCATACTGAGACTGGTTAGATACCATACTGAGACTGGTTAGATATCATACTGAGACTGGTTAGATACCATACTGAGACTGGTTAGATATCATACTGAGACTGGTTAGATACCATACTGGGAGGTTAGATACCATACTGAGACTGGTTAGATACCATACTGAGACTGGTTAGATACCATACTGAGACTGGTTAGATATCATACTGAGACTGGTTAGATACCCTACTGAGACTGGTTAGATATCATACTGAGACTGGTTAGATACCATACTGAGACTGGTTAGATACCATACTGAGACTGGTTAGATACCATACTGAGACTGGTTAGATACCATACTGAGACTGGTTAGATACCATACTGAGACTGGTTAGATACCATACTGAGACTGGTTAGATACCATACTGAGACCGATTCTTCACCAGAGGTTACTGACAGCGCTGAGATAACCAGTCTCAGTATGACACCTAATCAATATGTCGTGACGTTGTATCGGTTAATGTGGCGACTGCTGCTCATCGAAAGATTAACGGTTTATAATTGTGTGATTAAATTAATCAGGAAATGATTAACTGATTCTCCTGGGGCACCATGGGACAATTGGTTTTATTGAGTTTCTATTTCCCAAATGAACTCAAAGAATATCAGAATATCGATTTTACAACAGTCGCTGAACAATCAATTTCCTCTACAGTCTCATTGTGAACGTTGCATAATGCGGAATCTGCACAAACCCGGGTCTCACCAATGAGTCTGTACCAATTTTAGTTGATTAGTTATTTACTAGCAAGCTAAAATGATAATAAAACATGCACATACACAATAACACAGTCTAGGCTATTGATTAGAACTTAATATAACGGGCCAACACCCTATGACGTGTTTCAAAGAGAGAGAAAAAGAGAAAGTACTCAAGAGAAATATACATTTGGGTGCATTTGTCAGCTATGCTTATTTTAACCCTAACCTTGCCCCGAACTGCCACTCTTATGGGTCAGAATATAATGATGTAATTTGGTTTGAAGGTGTCTGATGGGGTTTCAGCTTCTTGGAGGGAGCACTTCTCTAGTACAACTCTCTGGTTGTCCTCACGATGTCAGTGTCATTTTGGCTTAGTGGTCACCCGTGTTCTGAAAGGGTTCTTCTGAGGACAGCCAGCCCTGTAGCTCAGGGCTCACAGCGTAGGAATCAAATGAGTGTAGATACACGATTCACTGGGGAGGGGAGACCGGGTGGCTTGAATTCAACCACTTAGACGTAGCTTCTCATCCGTAGCATGGGTAGAAAAGGGTTCTTTTGTCTTCAACTTCATGTTGCATTTTGTTGACTACTCAGACCTCGGCTGCAGCTCGGGTCACTTAGTCTGATATGTTAATTCTTCACTCACATGTCTTATACCCTCGTGTCGGAAGTGGGCGTCTTCCGCCTTTAGGGCAATTCTCTGGGCGTACCAAGTTACGAGACAAGGTCTAGATTTTACTCAAATCCAATTTTAGACAACTAACTTCATATTTCATATTTACCAAAACATTCTCTTTGATTTGGACATTTTCCATCCAACGTACAATGTATAAACATCAAGCATATACGAGCACAACTCTTAAAGTTACACTGTTTTCGTTATAACGTCTTCCTTTAACTTTTCCCATTTATTGCATGTTAATTGTCTACATAGTTCTCCTTAGTGAGAGGAAAAAGGAATGTGGTCTCCTACCTTAGATTTATAATGGGCGTGAGGTGTCATAAGGTGTCTTCCTATCCCTTGAGATCCCCTCTCCTCTGGTGGGGGTGAGATCTCTCTGCGGGATTGTGGTCATTGGTAACCTGAGCCGAGCAGGACAGTCATGACACTCACCAACTCCCAATCAGCCCCAATTAGTCCTGGCCGGAGAGCCCATGGAGACCGGGCACGTCCAGCAGTTGGAGCTGATGTGATGTTAACTCCGTCTGACACCAGGCCTCCACGAGTCTCCCCCTGGTGGCTGACCTGCTGTACTCCACATTCCATAAATGTGTTAAACTGGTACCAGGAGACCTTCAGACGAGTCTTGTAAAGCTTGTGGGCGTCCTAGATCAAATCAACCTGTCTGTGTTAAGAGAGTCTCACCTTTCCATAGTGGGGTCATGTTAGTGTGTCCTAGATCAAATCAACCTGTCTGTGTTAAGAGAGTCTCACCTTTCCATAGTGGGGTCATGTTAGTGTGTCCTAGATCAAATCAACCTGTCTGTGTTAAGAGAGTCTCACCTTTCCATAGTGGGGTCATGTTAGTGTGTCCTAGATCAAAACAACCTGTCTGTGTTAAGAGAGTCTCACCTTTCCATAGTGGGGTCATGTTAGTGTGTCCTAGATCAAAACAACCTGTCTGTGTTTCTGAGAGTCTCACCTTTCCATAGTGGGGTCATGTTAGTGTGTCCTAGATCAAAACAACCTGTCTGTGTTAAGAGAGTCTCACCTTTCCATAGTGGGGACATGTTAGTGTGTCCTAGATCAAAACAACCTGTCTGTGTTAAGAGAGTCTCACCTTTCCATAGTGGGGTCATGTTAGTGTGTCCTAGATCAAAACAACCTGTCTGTGTTAAGAGAGACTCACCTTTCCATAGTGGGGTCATGTTAGTGTGTCCTAGATCAAAACAACCTGTATGTGTTCCTGAGAGACTCACCTTTCCATAGTGGGGTCATGTTAGTGTGTCCTAGATCAAAACAACCTGTATGTGTTAAGAGAGTCTCACCTTTCCATAGTGGGGTCATGTTAGTGTGTCCTAGATCAAAACAACCTGTCTGTGTTAAGAGAGACTCACCTTTCCATAGTGGGGTCATGTTAGTGTGTCCTAGATCAAAACAACCTGTATGTGTTCCTGAGAGACTCACCTTTCCATAGTGGGGTCATGTTAGTGTGTCCTAGATCAAAACAACCTGTCTGTGTTAAGAGAGTCTCACCTTTCCATAGTGGGGTCATGTTAGTGTGTCCTAGATCAAAACAACCTGTCTGTGTTAAGAGAGACTCACCTTTCCATAGTGGGGTCATGTTAGTGTGTCCTAGATCAAAACAACCTGTATGTGTTCCTGAGAGACTCACCGTTCCATAGTGGGGTCATGTTAGTGTGTCCTAGATCAAAACAACCTGTATGTGTTCCTGAGAGACTCACCGTTCCATAGTGGGGACATGTTAGTGTGTCCTAGATCAAAACAACCTGTCTGTGTTAAGAGAGTCTCACCTTTCCATAGTGGGTTCATGTTAGTGTGTCGTCCAAACGGTTCTGACACTACAGACAGAAGTTGGCAGATGGACTGTATGACCTCAGACGATGCTTATGGGGTCGTAGGGCAAATCGGAGAACATCATCGTGTTCCTGAATCTCATCTTTCCAAACTTTACAGGCCAAACTGATCTGACGGTACAGATTTTCACACGGCCGCAGAAATTGTAGGCGAAGGGTTCAATTGTAAATGAAAAGAGCATCTGCCAAACATGCATTGTGTGTGAGGGGGTACAGAGATGTGGTAGTCATATATTAATCATGCTGAGGTCTACATTTTGTTCATCATCAAGCAGACCAGATCAGTAGAGATGGTGGAGCCTGTTAGGCTGTTTAAAATGGAAGAATATCATTTATATACTGTAGAATGAGACTAATACCTCTATATACATTTGGACAGGATTTGAGTGACGTTTTCTAAATAGTTTTATAATAAATATATATAATACATTTTCACTGAGACGTCATGGAGTGTACATCAATTTAAATCCCAACTTGTAACTAAAGTATAAATAATAAATAATCAACAATGTATAACAGTCCTACAACTGTCACCTTATGTAACAGCTGATTTACTTAACTGAAGGCACATCTCAAAATGTGGTCCAGGTGTCTTAGTGTTCCTATAGCAACCTGTGTCCAAACTCAGCATTAAATAGCGTCTAATCAGAATAGTGTACAGAGAAGTTTTTACAGCTATTCAAATGTAATGTGTTTTTTAGTGTTTATTCTGTTGCATTAAAAAAAGTCACTGTTAGATCAATATCATTGTGAACACATCTGATTGGACTAGATCCATGGTGAGGTGAGACACGTCTGATTGGACTAGATCCATGGTGAGGTGAGACACGTCTGATTGGACTAGATCCATGGTGAGGTGAGACACGTCTGATTGGACTAGATCCATGGTGAGGTGAGACACGTCTGATTGGACTAGATCCATGTTGAGGTGAGACACGTCTGATTGGACTAGATCCATGTTGAGGTGAGACACGTCTGATTGGACTAGATCCATGTTGAGGTGAGACACGTCTAATTGGACTAGATCCATGTTGAGGTGAGACACGTCTAATTGGACTAGATCCATGTTGAGGTGAGACACTAGATCCATGTTGAGGTGAGACACGTCTGATTGGACTAGATCCATGTTGAGGTGAGACACGTCTGATTGGATTAGATCCATGTTGAGGTGAGGCCATTCCATGTCTTTATTGGTTTGTGTGAGAAGGCATTTTGGGAGAAGGTGGTGGACCATTTGAGGATTCTACAGTTC
Organism: Oncorhynchus masou masou; assembly: GCF_036934945.1. Classification (NCBI taxonomy): domain Eukaryota; kingdom Metazoa; phylum Chordata; class Actinopteri; order Salmoniformes; family Salmonidae; genus Oncorhynchus; species Oncorhynchus masou. Next base: position 91,211 of record NW_027016637.1, on the reverse strand, counting down.
CCCTGGTAGAGGTTCTTGGAACACTGATATTTAAGTCTGAGGTTGATGAAAACAAATTTGGTGCTGCAATGTTGTGTGTTATCTTGAATACCAGGCAGATGTTGGAGTACAGAATGAAATGGAGAGGAGAAGGGAGGGGAGGAGAGGAGAAGTGGGGGGGAGTAGAGGAGAAGAGAGGAGAGGAGAGAAGAGGAGAAGAGAGGAGAGGGGGAGATGAGGAGAAGAGAGGAGAGGGGGAGAAGAGGAGAAGAGAGGAGAGGGGGAGAAGAGGAGAAGAGAGGAGAGGGGAGGAGAGGAGAAGAGAGGAGAGGGGAGAAGAGGAGAAGAGAGGAGAGGGGGAGGAGAGGAGAAGAGAGGACAGGGGAGAAGAGGAGAAGAGAGGAGAGGGGGAGAAGAGGAGAAGAGAGGACAGGGGAGAAGAGGAGAAGAGAGGAGAGGGGGAGAAGAGGAGAAGAGAGTACAGGGGAGAAGAGGAGAAGAGAGGAGAGGGGGAGAAGAGGAGAAGAGAGGAGAGGGGAGGAAGAGGAGAAGAGAGGAGAGGGGGAGGAGAGGAGAAGAGGGGAGAGGGGGAGAAGAGGAGAAAGGGAAGAGGAGAGGGGGGAGATGATGAGAAGAGGGGGTAGAAGAGGAGAAGAGAGGGGGAGAAAACCAGAGGGGGATAAGAGGGGGAGAAGAAGAGAGGGGGAGATGATGAGAGTGCGGGAAGAGAAGGAGAGGGGAGAAGAGGAGAAGAGAGGGGGAGGGGAGGAGAGGAGAAGAGAGGGGGTGACGAGGAGAAGAGAGGAGAGGGGAGGAGAAGAGAAGAGAGGAGAGGGGGAGAAGAGGAGAAAGGGAAGAGGAGAGGGGGGAGATGATGAGAAGAGGGGGGAGAAGAGGAGAAGAGAGGGGGAGAAAGCCAGAGGGGGATAAGAGGGGGGAGAAGAGGAGAGGGGGAGATGATGAGAGTGCGGGAAGAGAAGGAGAGGGGAGAAGAGGAGAAGAGAGGGAGAAAGGCAGAGGGGGATAAGAGGGGGAGAAGAGGAGGGGAGATAAGGCGAGTGGGGAGGAAAGAGGAGAGGAGGAGAAAAGGAGAGGGGAGGGGAGAAGAGGACCCAACCCTTCCGGCGCCGACAGAGATGGCCACCTCGCTTCGCGTTCCTAGGAAACTATGCAGTTTTTTGTTTTTTTTACGTGTTATTTCTTACATTAGTACCTCAGGTCATCTTAGGTTTCATTACATACAGCCGAGAAGAACTACTGTATATAAGATCAGCGTCAACTCACCATCAGTACGACCAAGAATATGTTTTTCGTGACGCGGATCCTGTGTTCTGCCTTACAAACAGGACAACGGAATGGATCGCATGCAGCGACCCAAAAAAACGACTCCGAAAAAGAGGGAAACGTAGCGGTCTTCTGGTCAGACTACGGAGACGGGCACATCGTGCCCCACTTCCTAGCATTCTTCTTGCCAATGTCCAGTCTCTTGACAACAAGGTTGATGAAATCCGAGCAAGGGTAGCATTCCAGAGGGACATCAGAGACTTTAACGTTCTGTGCTTCACGGAAACATGGCTCACTGGAGAGACGCTCTCGGATGCGGTGCAGCCAGCGGGTTTCTCCACGCATCGCGCCGACAGAAACAAACACCTTTCTGGTAAGAAGAGGGGTGGGGGTGTATGCCTTATGGCTAACGAGGCATGGTGCGATGAAAGAAACATACAGGAACTCAAATCCTTCTGTTCACCTGATTTAGAATTCCTCACAATCAAATGTAGACCGCATTATCTACCAAGAGAATTCTCTTCGATTATAATCACAGCCGTACATATCCCCCCCCAAGCAGACACATCGATGGCTCTGAACGAACTTTATTTAACTCTTTGCAAACTGGAAACCATTTATCCGGAGGCTGCATTCATCGTTGTTGGGGATTTTAACAAGGCTAATCTGAAAACAAGACTCCCTAAATTTTATCAGCATATCGATTGCGCAACCAGGGGATCACTGTTACTCTAACTTCCGCGACGCATATAAGGCCCTGCCCCGCCCCCCTTTCGGAAAAGCTGACCACGACTCCATTTTGCTGATACCTGCCTACAGACAAAAGCTAAAAAAACAAGCTCCCACGCTGAGGTCTGTCCAATGCTGGTCCGACCAAGCTGACTCCACACTCCAAGACTGCTTCCATCACGTGGACTGGGACATGTTTCGCATTGCGTCAAATAACAACATTGACGAATACGCTGATTCGGTGTGCGAGTTCATTAGAACGTGCGTTGAAGATGTCGTTCCCATAGCAACGATTAAAACATTCCCTAACCAGAAACCTTGGATTGATGGCAGCATTCGCGTGAAACTGAAAGCGCGAACCACTGCTTTCAATCAGGGCAAGGTGTCTGGTAACATGACTGAATACAAACAATGCAGCTATTCCCTCTGTAAGGCTATCAAACAAGCTAAGCGTCAGTACAGAGACAAAGTAGAATCCCAATTCAACGGCTCAGACACAAGAGGCATGTGGCAGGGTCTACAGTCAATCACGGACTACAGGAAGAAATCCAGCCCAGTCACGGACCAGGATGTCTTGCTCCCAGGCAGACTAAATAACTTTTTTGCCCGCTTTGAGGACAATACAGTGCCACTGACACTGCCTGCAACGGAAACATGCGGTCTCTCCTTCACTGCAGCCGAGGTGAGTAAAACATTTAAACGTGTTAACCCTCGCAAGGCTGCAGGCCCAGATGGCATCCCCAGCCGCGCCCTCAGAGCATGCGCAGACCAGCTGGCTGGTGTGTTTACGGACATATTCAATCAATCCCTATACCAGTCTGCTGTTCCCACATGCTTCAAGAGGGCCACCATCGTTCCTGTTCCCAAGAAAGCTAAGGTAACTGAGCTAAACGACTACCGCCCCGTAGCACTCACTTCCGTCATCATGAAGTGCTTTGAGAGACTAGTCAAGGACCATATCACCTCCACCCTACCTGACACCCTAGACCCACTCCCTTTTGCTTACCGCTCAAATAGGTCCACAGACGACGCAATCTCAACCACACTGCACACTGCCCTAACCCATCTGGACAAGAGCTACTGCCAACACACTGACTCAACTCCAGCCACTTTAATAATGGGAATTGATGGGAAATGATGTCAAATATATCACACGCCACTTTAAACAATGCTTCCTAATATAATGTTTACATACCCTACATTATTCATCTCATATGTATACGTATATACTGTACTCTATATCATCCACTGCATCTTTATGTAATACGTGTATCACTAGCCACTTTAACTATGCCACTTTGTTTACATACTCATCTCAAATGTATATACTGTACTCGATACCATCTACTGTATCTTGCCTATGCTGCTCTGTACCATCACTCATTCATATATCCTTATGTACATATTCTTTATCCCCTTACACTGTGTATAAGACAGTAGTTTAGGAATTGTTAGTTAGATTACTTGTTGGTTATTACTGCATTGTCGGAACTAGAAGCACAAGCATTTCACTACACTCGCATTAACATCTGCTAACCATGTGTATGTGACAAATACAATTTGATTTGATTTGATTTGAAAGGGGGAGAAGAGGAGAGGGGAGAAAAGGAGACGAGAGGGGGAGAAGAGGAGGGGAGAGGCAGAGAGGAGGAGAAGAGAGGGGAGAGGATGAGAGGAGAGGGGGAGAAGAGAGATTGGGAGAAGAGGAGAACAGAGAGGGAGAAGAGGAGAGGAGAAGGGGAGAAGAGGACAGGGAGAGAAGAGGAAAGGGGGAGAAGTGGGCAGGGGAAGAAGAGGAGAGGGGGAAGAGTAGAGGGGGAGAAGGGGGAGAAGAGAGGGGGAGAAGAGGAGAGGAGAGGGAGGGAGGGGAAGAAGAAGAGAGGGGTAGAAGAGGAGAAGAGAGACTGGGAGAAAGGGAGAGGAGAGGGGGAGAATAGGGGAGGGGTAGGAGAATAGAGACTGGTAAATGAGAAGAGGAGAATAGAGGGTCAGAAGAGATGAGGGGGAGAAGAGGAGAGGAGAGGGGGAGAAGAGGAGAGGGGGAGAAAAGGGGGTGAAGAGGAGAATAGAGACTGGGAGACGAAGAGAGGAGAAGAGGAAAGGGGGAGGGGAGGAGAAGAGAGGGGGAGAAGAGGAGAAGAGAGGAGAGAAGAGGAGAGGAGAGAGGGGAGAAGAGGAGAGGGAGAGGGGGAGAAGAGGGAGGAGAGGGGGAGAAGAGGAGAGGGGGGGGAGAAAACGGGGGTGAAGAGGAGAATAGAGACTGGGAGACGAAGAGAGGAGAAGAGGAAAGGGGGAGGGGAGGGGAGGAGGAGAGAGGGGGAGAAGAGGATAGAGGGAGAAGAGGAGAAGAGAGGGAGGGAGAAGAGGCTGGAGAAGAGGGGGAGGGGAGAAGACGAGAGAGGTGAGAAGACGAGAGAGGGAGGAGAGGAGAGGGGAGAAAAGGAGAAGAGAGGGGAGAAGAGGAGAAGAGAGGGGGAGAAGAGGAGAAGAGAGGGGGAGAAGAGGAGAAGAGAGTGGAGAAAAGGAGAAGAGAGGGGGAGAAGAAGAGAAGAGAGGGGAGAGGAGGAGAAGAGAGGGGAGAAGAGGAGAAGAGAGTGGAGAAAGGAGAAGAGGGGGGGAGAAGAGAGGGGGAGAAGAGGAGAAGAGAGGGGGATAAGAGGAGAGGGGGAGATGAGGGGGAGAAGAGGAGAGAGGGGAGGGAGGGAAGAAGAGGAGAAGAGAGGTGGAGAAGAGAGGGGAGAAGAGAAGAGGAGAGGGGGAGAAGAGGAGAAGAGAGGGGGAGAAGAGAGGGGAGAAGAGGAGAAGAGAGGGGGAGAGAGAGGAGAAGAGAGGTGGAGAAGAGAGGGGGAGAAGAGGAGAAGAGAGGGGGAGAAGACGAGAGGGGGAGATGAGGGGGAGAAGAGGAGAGAGGGGAGGGGGGGGGGAGGGGAGGGGAGAGAAGAAAGGGAGAGGAGAAGAGGGAGAAGGGGGGGAGAAGAGAGAGGGAGAAGAGGAGGGGGGAGAAGAGAGAGAGACTGGGAGAAAAGGAGAGGAGAGGGGGAGAATAGGGGAGGGGTAGGAGAAGAGAGACTGGTAAATGAGTAGAGGAGAATAGGGGGTCAGAAGAGGAGAGGGGGAGAAGAGGATAGTAGAGGGGGAGAAGAGTAGAGGGGGAGAAAAGGGGGGTGAAGAGGAGAATAGAGACTGGGAGACGAAGAGAGGAGAAGAGGAAAGGGGAGGGGAGGGGAGGAGGAGAGAGGGGAGAAGAGGGGGAGAAGAGGAGAGGGGGAGAAGAGGAGATGAGAGGGAGGGAGAAGAGAAGAGGGGAGGAGAAGAGAGGGGGAGAAGAGGAGAAGAGAGGGAGAGAAGAGTAGAGGGGTAGAAGAGGAGAGGAGAGGGGGAGAAGAGGAGAGGGGGAGAAAATGAGAAGAGAGGGGGAGAAGAGGAGAAGAGAGGGGAGAGGAGGAGAAGAGAGGGGAGAGGAGGAGAGGAGAGGGGAGAGGAGGAGAGGAGAGGGGGAGAAAAGTAGAGGTGGGATGTGAGGGGAAGAAGTGGAGAAGGGAGGGAGGAGAAGAAATGGGGAGTAGGGAGGAGAAGAGAAGAGGGGGGAAGAGCAGAGGGGTGAGATGATGAGAGGGAGGGGTAGAATTGGGAAGAAGAGTAGAAGAGAGGGGGAGAAGAGTAGAGGGGGGAGAAGATGAAGAGAGAGGGGGAGAAGGGGGAGAGGAGGAGAGGGGGAGAAGAGGATAGGGGGAGAATTGGGGAGAAGAGGAGAGAGGGGAGAAGAGTAGAGGGGGAGAAGGGGGAGAAGAGGAGAGGGGGGAGAAGAGGAGAGGGAGAGGGGAGGTGAAGAAGAGGAGAGGAGAGGGGGAGGAGAAGAGAGGGGGGATAAGGCGAGTGGGGATGAAAGAGGAGAGGAGGAGAAAAGGAGAGAGGAGAAGAGGAAAGTGGGAGTAGAGGAGAGGGGTGAAAAGGAGAAGAGAGGGGAGAGGAGGAGAAGAGAAGTGAGGGGAGGAGAGGAGAGGGGGAGAAAAGCAGAGGTGGGAGGGGAGGCGAAGAAGAGGAGAAGTGAGGGAGAAGAGAGGGGGAGAAGAGGAGAAGAGGGGGAGCAAGGAGGAGAAATGGAGAGGGGAGAAGAGCAGAGGGGTGAGAAGAGGAGGGGAGGGGGTAGAATTGGGGAGAAGAGGATAAGAGAGGAGGAGAGAAGAGGGGGAAGAGAGGAGAAGAGAGGAGAGAGATGGAGAGAGATGGAGAGGGGGAATAAGAGGAGAAGAGTAGAGGGGGGAGTTGAGGAGAAGAGTTGAGGGGGGAGTTGAGGAGAAGAGAGGGGTTGAAGAGGAGTAGAGGAGGGGAGAAGGGAGTCAAGTAGAGGGGAGGGGAGAGTAGTAGAGGTGGGAGGAGAGGGGAGGAGGAGTGGGAGAAGGGGAGAAGGGCAGAAGAGAGGGGTTGAAGAGGAGTAGAGAGGGGGTGAAGAGGAGGGGGAGAAGAAGAGAAGAAAGTGGAGAAGAGTAGAGGTGGGAGGAGAGGGGAGGAGAGGGGCAAGGAGTGGAGAGGGGAGGAGAGGAGAGGAGAAGAGAGGGGGAGAAGAGTAGAGTAGAGGTGGGAGGAGAGGGGAGGAGGAGGGGGAGAAGAAGAGAAGAGGAGAAGAGAGTGTAGAAGAGTAGTGGTGGGAGGAGAGGGGCGAGGAGTGGAGAGGGGAGGAGAGAAGAAGAGGAGAAAAGAGGGGGAGTTCATTAACTCAATTCTACTGACAATGTTTGTCTATGGAGATTTCATGGCTGAGTGCTTGATTTTATACATCTGTCAGGAAGGGGTGTGGCTGAAATAGAATCCACTAATTTGAAGGGGTGTCCACATACTTTTGTATATATGGTGTATGTACACATGGGTGTTGTTGCACCATACCAACGATAAGCCTGTCTTCCCCATCACATCATGAAAGGTCATGTTGATGTTCATTTAACCTCTGTCTCTCTCTTCCTCTGACTCCTCTCTTTCTCCTCTGACTCCTCTCTTTCTCCTCTGTCTCTCTCTTTCTCCTCTGTCTCTCTCTTTCTCCAGGCTCAAAGCGTCAGTCCACCAGGTAGGTAGAGTATAAATCTACAGTGATTATAGCAGTTCAATATTGTCAACTTTATTATCCCACATGGAGAAATTCATGTGTCCATACAAACCATTCTAAACCCCAATAACAAGTAGTGTTTTATGGAACTACTAATACTTGTCAACCACAAAGCATTACTGCTGTTAGAATAACAGAATCACTGTCATTATCTGTCCTCACCACTGTGTTTTCCTCTCTGCTGTTTACAGCTGAAGACTTAGTCAGACTGGTGAATGGGACCACTTCCTGTTCTGGGACAGTGGAAGTCTTCTACAGAGGAGAGTGGTCAGGTCTATGTTCTGGGTTGTGGAGAATGATGAGAGATGTTAAGGTTGTGTGTAGACAGCTGGACTGTGGGAATCCTGTATCTGTATCTAGAGAACCTCTGATTGAAGATGGAAGAAGAGGAGTCTCAGTATATAGTTGTAGTGGAGATGAGTCTTCTATTAGACAGTGTGGCATCATAGGAGGACCTGGTTACTGTAATGGTGGATATTATCATCATTTGACCTGTTCAGGTAAGAGACTGGTCATATTGAGAGATTTATTTATACATTATACAATATTACCATTTATCATGTTTTATGTGTTTTTATTTCATTTAAATAGAGGGAGAGACGTCAGATGTATTTAAACATTATATTTGTGTTTGTCATATTGGTTTATGGGAGATGTTCATGGGCAGATCATTGTAGTTCAGATGGTACTGAAGTGAAGCTGCCTGATGGATGTCCAGCTGTTTATTTTCTATAAAGTGAAGTGAACTTATTCCTGTCTCCTGCCTGCATTATTCCCAACCCGATCCTGAGTGACTAAGAACCCATTTCTACCTCTTACAGTATCAAACATAGCAAACTACAATCTTTTATCCAACATATTTGTGTTTAGTCCTCGACAGTGTCATCAACAGAACTGATTGAATGTTCAACCAACTCTTTTTCTCCAGAGTCTGTGCGGCTTGTGGATGGAGCTGGTCTCTGCTCTGGGAGAGTGGAGGTGAAGTCCAATCAGTCCTGGGCCTCAGTGTGTGAAGCTGACTTTGACCGGCAGGATGCAGAGGTAGTCTGTAGGGATGTTGGCTGTGGGGCTCCTGCAGCTCTACAGGGGGGGCTCTATGGAGAAGGTGAGGGTCAGACCTGGGATAAAGAGTTCCAGTGTAAAGGCAAAGAGTCCCTTCTCCTGGACTGTGACACCTCAGACAGAGAGAACAACACCTGCCTACCTGGTAATGCTGTTGGACTCACCTGCTCAGGTAAGAAACAGTTTGTCACTCAATCAACATTGTTTCTCACCTGGAGTGAAGAAGATGAGAGACAATATAGGTGTGTTTTAGTGAGAAAATAGTAAGATTACTGTCTCTCTCTTTTCTTTTCTCAGAGCCTGATGATGTGAGGCTGGTAGGAGGAGGCAGTCGCTGTGCTGGTGGAGTAGAGTGGTACTACCAGGGAGAGTGGAGGACTGTGGGAGCTAGAGTGTGGAACCAGGAGAATGTAGCTGCAGTAGTGTGTAGACAGCTGGGTTGTGGCTCCACTGTTTCAGTACCACTTGGAAACACCACTAGAGGGATTAGAGTTTACTGTTCTGGGTCTGAGTCTTCACTGAGGGAGTGTTCCAGAAGTTATGATCTCCTTCCTGGATTCACAGTGATCTGCTCAGGTAAAAACAAGATACACTATATGGCCAAAAGTATGTGGACTTTAGTGGACTTTGGCTATTTCAGCCACACCTGTTGGTGACAGGTGTATAAAATCGAGCACACAGCCAAGCAATCTCCATAGACAAACATTGCCAGTAGATTGGACTTACTGAAAATCTCAGTGACTTAACGTGGCAAGTCTAGGAGCAACAACGGCTCAGCCGTGAAGTGGTAGACCACACAGACTCACAGAACGGACCACCGAGTGTTGAACCACGTAGAGCGTAAGATGTCCTGTTTCAGCCTGATATCAACATATGTTGTCTCAGTGACTGTAGGCCCACTACTCATGTTGCCCTGTGAGGGAGGGTGGCTGGCACTGTTACATGCTGATGTTATTGTCATATCTACAGGAAACTAGTTGAAGAGGTTTTTCTTGTTCTCTTTTATTGTTACAGATCTCCTGGTCCAGCCTGATATCTTCCTGACTGACCCAATGGGAGGGGTCTCCAGGGGCCACCAGGGGCCTGAGATGTTCAGGGGCTACAACTTCACCATCACCTGCTCCACTCAGCCACAGTACCCAGGAGGCTCCTTCCTCCTCACGTTCACCGGCTACAACAGAACCCAGACCCAGCCAGCTGTCAATCACTCTGCTGCCTTCCTCTTCCCTGCTGCAGATGACTCCCACCAAGGGAACTACAGATGTGTTTATGAGAATTATGTTTTCTCTCACAACTTCTCCTCTGAGAGTGAGCTCCTCTCCCTCACCATCACAGGTAACTGAACATGAACCAGACTTATAACTTTGTCATTGACAGATTTCCCACAGATCTATGTGATGATGATCAGTCCCCTCATCAAAGGTGCTTCTGTTTGCAGCCTCTCCTCTGCCAGCCTTCATCATCAGACACGTTGTAGTGCTGCTGATCCTACTGACAACAATCACCACCTCCTACCTGTACTACAAGGTAAAGACATTTACTCAGACGTTACAAGTCATTTAAACTAGAGGGAGAGGGTGAGGGGGAGAGGGAGGGAGATACGAGAGAGTAAATGTCTGACTGTTGGTGCTGTGTCTCCCTAGCCCACCAGGAGGCAGAAGAGAGTGAACAGGGTGATTAGCATGGATCTTTATGTCAATGCCATAGAGATGGTCTCTCTGAGCTCCAGAGCTGAAGCTGGACCGGGAGAGGAGAGAGCAGCCCAGGGGACGGAGTAGGAGGAGAATGAAGCTGACCCTACATGCTGATCTTAGGTCAGTTTTGTGTTTTAAATCGATGGTCAGCAGTGGACTGGTGTTTAAAATGTGGTGACAAACCTTAAGTATTTCTAATTTTAATAACAATTTGAGAATAAGTTTATTTTTCTAGAACCTTGTAAGAAATCTAAAAGGAGTGACTGCAACCACCATTATTCATTTAGTTTAATTTTTACCACCAGAGAAACATGGGGTTTTGGGTAACATGGGGTTCTGGTAACATGGGGTTCTGGTAACATGGGGTTCTGGTAACATGGGGTTCTGGGTAATATGGGGGTTTGGGTAATATGGGGGTTTGGGGTAACATGGGGGTTTGGGTAACATGGGGTTTTGGGTAACATGGGGTTTGGGGTAACATGGGGTTTTGGGTAACATGGGGTTTGGGGTAACATGGGGTTTTTGGTAACATGGGGTTTGGGTAACTTGGGGTTTTGGTAACATGGGGATTGGGTAACATGGGGTTTGGGTAACATGGGGTTTGGGGTAACATGGGGTTTTTGGTAACATGGGGTTTGGGTAACTTGGGGTTTTGGTAACATGGGGATTGGGTAACAAGGGTTTTGGGTAACATGGGGTTTGGGGTAACATGGGGTTTTTGGTAACATGGGGTTTTGGTAACATAGGATTTGGGTAACATGGGGTTGAATGTATTGTATTCTTTTGTCTTCATCTTATTTAGTGTCTCTTAGATTCGTTATCTTATTTAGTGTCTCTTAGATTCTTTATCTTATTTAGTGTCTCTTAGATTCTTTGTCTTATTTAGTGTCTCTTAGATTCTTTGTCTTATTTAGTGTCTCTTAGATTCTTTGTCTTATTTAGTGTCTCTTAGATTCTTTGTCTTATTTAGTGTCTCTTAGATTATTTGTCTTTTTTAGTGTCTCTTAGATTCTTTGTCTTATTTAGTGTCTCTTAGATTCTTTATCTTATTTAGTGTCTCTTAGATTCTTTGTCTTATTTAGTGTCTCTTAGATTCTTTATCTTATTTAGTGTCTCTTAGATTCTTTATCTTGAAGTGTTTCCATTATTTGTCCAGGTATTATTATAATCATCTGTTCATTCTTTGTATTTTGAAACATTTTTTAATAAAGGGGTTTGTTGTTGTTTACCTCTCATGATGTTATTGATTATAAATGTTATGATATTGATTATGAAGTAGATTATTGTTATGATGTTGCTCTTTAAACTGCCATGTAATCAACTGAATGCTTTTAATAAAATTACAGGCTGTCAGTCTTGTGTGATTTAATTATTAGACAGACTACAACATACAGTATGAATTAACTGAGATCAGTCTGTGTGATTCCCCTCTTGGACAGACTACAACATACAGTATGAATTAACTGGTCATACATTTGGCAGGAGGTTAGGAAGTGCATGTCAGTTTCCACCTCATTTTGTGGGCTGTGGGCACATAGCCTGTCTTCTCTGGAGAGCCAGGTACTGACCTGTATATAGTCCTGCTATTGTTATTTTACTGTTGCTCTTTAATTACTTTTTACTCTTTAATTACTTGTTACTTTCATTTCTTATTCTTATCCATATTTCTATAAACTGCATTGTTCGTTTGGGCCTCGTAACTATTTGATTTGAGGTCTGCCTACGGTGGCCTTTCTCAATAGCAAGGCTATGCT
>NW_027016637.1:2108-74608 GCF_036934945.1 Oncorhynchus masou masou | reverse complement strand
ACATATGAACAATTTATAACATTGAAAGGGTTTCCAATACCTTTCAGAGAGTTTATTTCTGTGGTCAGAGCCGTTCCCAGGGGTCTAACTACACTAATGAAAACTCATCTTATCTTTGGTAGTGATCACAAAGTTGATCCAGAACTCAGATTGGAAGGCGTGGGTTTACTTGAGAGATCTTGTTGTAATAAATATATAAGACCAATTCTCCGTTCACAAAAGCAACTTCCACCGAGAGGAAAGTGTTTGTGGAACCTGCTTATTATTCCTGACCTTGTCTGGAAACATGCCTGGTTCAGGCCTCACAAATACTGTATAACAAACAACGTTAAGGAAGAGCACTTTAACATGTTACATCAGATATATCCATGTAATTCTATGATGTCCACATGTGGCTGTTGATGATATCTGTGTTTTCTGTGAAAAAGGTGAGAATCTGTCCCACTTGTTCTTTAATGTAAATTTGTGTCATAATTTTGGGGAAACCTTGCAAGATACTTATTTACCATTATGAACACTGCCCATGTTTTACATGAAGGATATAATATGTTACTATTGCAATGACAACAAGACCATTGAAATGATTGTGAATTTTTTATTCTTGTTGCCAAATACTTTATACACAAACAAATATTCCAAAATTCTATACCAAAATTACATTTTTTTCTGATTGAATTTAACGATTTTTTAAAACATTAACCCTAGTGAATAACAACACTAACCCTAGTGAATAACAACATTAACCCTAGTGAATAACAACATTAACCCTAGTGAATAACAACATTAACCCTAGTGAATAACAACATTAACCCTAGTGAATAACAACAAGATTAACATCTTCCTGAATCATTATAGATTTCTTCAGAGTGATTACTATTACAATAGAAAAGCTAATTTTTTGTATGTTTTAGTATTTTCTTGTTAATACCTGCGTTTGTATGACGTAACAATGTAAATTGTAGATCTGTATTTTGAATTTAAAAAAATATATAAATAAAATAAAATATAAAAAGACGCACATCGTCTTCTGCTGACTGGACGGGCAACACAGTTGAGGAACCAAAAGTGTATTTTAATTTATTTCACAACAGTGTAATATTATATTAGTCATTCAAAGTGAAGCATGTGTTGATTGGTTCGTTTTTAATGAGTGATAATTTAAAACAATCTTTAGATCCACTACATATTTACATTGAACCATAGTTCTGACATGGATCATTTTGACCCCAGAGGCATATCTTATATCAAAGCCAAAATGTGATTTATTCAATTCTTCCAATTTCTCATGACTTTGTCAATCAACTTGTTCTTAATACATCTAAATCATGGTTTAGTGTTTCTGTATCAATATGGACTTTTAACAAATTCAAATCCTTTGTATTCCTACTACAATGTTAAAGCATTCTACATTGTGACATCATTAAAATACGCCTACTACAATGTTAAAACATTCTACATTGTGACATCATTAAAAAACTCCTACTACAATGTTAAAACATTCTACATTGTGACATCATTAAAATACTCCTACTACAATGTTAAAACATTCTACATTGTGACATCATTAAAATACTCCTACTACAATGTTAAAACATTCTACATTGTGACATCATTAAAATACTCCTACTACAATGTTAAAACATTCTACATTGTGACATCATTAAAATACTCCCACTACATTGTTAAAACATTCTACATTGTGACATTTCATTGATATCATGAAACAACTACTTCATGTATGTATTTTCTGATGTTTGATCAGAGATCTTTTATCAGAGTATCTCTTGTGACATTGATCACAGCTATGAGATTTCTCTCCTGTGTGTGTTCTCTGGTGTATAGTCAGATGGCTAAATGTAACAAAACTCTTCCCACATTGAGTACAGTTATAAGGTTTCTCTACTGTGTGTATTTTCTGGTGTGATTTTAAATCTGTTGAACTAACAAAACTCTTTCCGCAGTGGTAAGGTTTCTCTTCCTTGTGTGCTCTCAGATGTACTGTCAGACAGCTTGAGTGAGTAAAACTATTCCCGCATTGATCACAGCTATAAGATTTCTCTCCTGTGTGAATTCTCATGTGTACTTTTAGTGATTCTGATCTTAAGTAACTCTTCCCACAATCAAAACAGTGGTGAGATTTCTCTCCTGTGTGTACTCGCTGGTGTATTTTAAGTTCTGATGAAGATTTGCAACCTTACCCACAGTCAGAGAAGCAGTGAGATTATTTCCCTGTGGGTCTCTGCTGGTGTTTCTTGAGGTGATATCAACTGGAGAGACTCTTCTCTGCCTTGTTAGCATCATGATGTTGAGGCTCCCCAGAGGATCCACGATAGTCACGTCTCTCTCCTGTGTAAAGAACAAGTCAGACAGATGGTTAAAGGCCCACAACAACAGAAATCCACTGTAAAAGGTGATGCCAACAGCGTAGCCATGATGTTGTACAACAATTGACGTCTGTAATGAATGTTAAAATTACTTGAAAATTGTTTTAAGACAGTCAAGTGAGCAACAATAGTCATATTTAGTCTTGTTTTCACATTAGTAGGAACATTGAAGATTTTAGGCTAGAAAAAGTAAAAGTTGTTGACATCCTAAGCAGTGTGCCAGATGACTTTTGGTCTTCTATATAGACCCTTTTCTGTGTTTGCTAAAATTGCAACAAGGGCGATGCACATGCAATTTGGTTGCAGAAACCCCTCCCTTCTAATGCAGAAACCCCTCCCTTCTAATGCAGAAACCCCTCCCTTCTAATGCAGAAACCCCTCCCTTCTAATGCAGAAACCACAAGTTATGGATGTTGTATATCTGCCTGGAGCAAAAAGGTGAGCAGAGATTGTAGTTTTTCCACAATGTATTCTGAATATGACAACACATTATCAGTGTAAGATCAGGATGCTACTCAAGGAAACTCACATTAATCTCTGTGTCTATTCACTAGTTCACCACCGTGGGGGAAAACTCAGGGGAGTTCTCATAGGCTGACAGCAGATATAGCCTCCATTTCCAGGTTGCTTATGAATGCATTTCACACAACTTTGGATTATAATTGTAAGGTTCATTTGAATGTCCTGATTAATATAATGTTTATGTTTTTGTCAAAAATGTACTACTTTATATTTAAAAACAACTTCAACCAGTAAAATGTTCTTTGGCTACTATTCTAAAATGGATGACATTTTTTTTAAATTATCTATCTTCAACAATACCCCATAATGACATCACAATACCCCATAAAAGTGAATAAAAGTTTAGAAAAGCTTGCATACCAGGGAACTTTTGGCTAAACCAATTATATCATACCACGACCTATAAGCAAACTACAAATAGTCACAAATAGTACAGTTAGTATTAGTATTCCAACACAGCTCAGGTCTCTGGGCTGCCATTTTGTTTCTGTTTAAAACGCAGGTTGCCCTTTTAAAAAAGCCACACAACAATCAAACAACCAATCTGCAGTTGCAACAATTACAAAGCTGGCATTATTTTTTTACTCCAATGTTTAGAAACAAATTTCAGATTTCCCCTTTAACACCACACACATCACCACACACATCAGTCCCACAACGTACCTACAGTTGAAGTTGAAAGTTTACATACACCTTAGCCAAATACATTTAATCTCATCACAATTCCTGACATTTAATCCTAGTAAAAATTCCCTGTCTATGTCAGTTAGGATCACCACTTTATTTTAAGAATGTGAAATGTCAAAATAATGGTAGAGAGAATTATTTATTTCAGCTTTAATTTCATCAATTTCCCAGTGGGTCAGAAGTTTACATACACTCAATTAGTATTTGGTAGCATTGCCTTTAAATTGTTTAACTTGGGTCAAACGTTTCGGGCAGCCTTCCACAAGCTTCCCACAATAAGTTGGGTGCATTTTGGCCCATTCCTCCTGACAGAGCTGGTGTAACTGAGTCAGGTTTGTAGGCCTCCTTGCTCGCACACGCCTTCTCAGTTCTGCCCACACATTTTCTATACGATTGAGGTCATGGCTTTGTGATGGCCACTCCAATACATTGACTTTGTTGTCCTTAAGCCATTTTGCCACAACTTTGGAAGCATGCTTGGGGTCATTGTCCATTTGGAAGACCCATTTGCGACCAAGCTTTAACTCATGTCTTGAGATGTTGCTTCAATATATCCACATACTTTCCCCACCTCATGATGCCATCTAATTTGTGAAGTTCACTCGTCTCTCCTGCAGCAAAACACCCCCACAAACATGATACTGCCACCGCCGTGCTTCACAGTTGGGATGGGGTTCTTTGGCTTGCAAGCCTCTCCCTTTTTCTTCCAAACATAACGATGGTCATTATGGCCCAACAGTTCTATATTTGTTTCATCAGACCAGAGGACATTTCTCCAAAAAGTACAATTCACTGATGTGAAGGAGGAGGTTGATGGCCACATCTGACTCCTGATGATCAACCTCCTCCTTCACATCTGACTCCTGATGATCAACCTCCTCCTTCACATCTGACTCCTGATGATCAACCTCCTCCTTCACATCTGACTCCTGATGATCAACCTCCTCCTTCACATCTGACTCCTGATGATCAACCTCCTCCTTCACATCTGACTCCTGATGATCAACCTCCTCCTTCACATCTGACTCCTGATGATCAACCTCCTCCTTCACATCTGACTCCTGATGATCAACCTCCTCCTTCACATCTGACTCCTGATGATCAACCTCCTCCTTCACATCTGACTCCAGTGATCAATCCAGTGATCAATGACCAAACCTCATTAGGCTTTTTGGGAATTTAACTTCAATTAACCTGATTGTATAAACATCTGTTGTGTTGGTAGAATGTGGAAAGACCCTCCTCATTGGTTAATATTCCCTGTAGTAGTAACATCTGTTGTGTTGGTAGAATGAGGAAAAACCCTCCTCATTGGTTAATATTCCCTGAAGTAGAAACATCTGTTGGGTTGGTAGAATGTGGAAGTAGGTTTTAAATTCATACTTATTACAAATCTGCAGTTTTCTGACTATTATATAATTATTTAATGAAATAAATGTAAAAATGCACTGTTTGTCTGGAAATAAAAATAAACATTTATCTGCGTTAACCACTCCAGTCAACAGATGGCGATATGCGTTTTTCAGGCGATGCTATCAGAGTGACGTATAATGTAGTGGACGGGACGCTTCTTCAACAACATCTCGTCAGCCACCTCGGTAGCTTCCTAGTGGAAACGTTCAAGCAGTTCAGACTGCTTCGGTCTATATTTACTTCTGTATTTGGAACATAATTCTGTCTTTTAACTAGTTTCCCCATTTCATGTCATATTTCCGTTTCGTCAGGTAACGGTAGCTGGCTTGATAAATGAGCCTATCACTAGTCTAGTCGCTAACTAGCTAGGTTAGCTGGCTAACATCCCCGACCATGAGCTCAGCAAGCTGCTGCCCTCCTGCTAAAAAAGAGGTCTGCTGGAAGGAGAAAGAAGGTATTTGGCTGAACGTTGTCGTGAAAGAGGAGAATGAAGAGGAGGATGTCACAGTAAACGAAGAAGTCGAGGGTGAGGCTGTTACACAGAAAGAAGAGGAAGAAAACGATTATACTTTTTTGGAGTGAATGAAGGAGAGATAACTGTCATATTGAAGGAGGAGGAGAGGGAAGAAGAGAAGGAGACAGAAGATCTGAGTAACACCAGTAAGTCCTGTCTTGAAAATTGTTGTTGAACTGATACGTGGTTTTACAACGGCATTCTACTCTAGTTCTGATCTTAAATGCCGTTTTTTAATGTAGGAATTGATAAAGCTACACTGTAAGATGTGAATACCATCAAGAAGCTGGCCAACAACTAAACGTTAACAATGGATTTGCACCCAAAATCACAACTTAAATGTCTCACGGAATGGACTTGCCTTCATTCAATACTGCAGTTCCACTGTACTAAACTGGAGGCGATTTCCAGCCCACCGTTGACTGCGGTCAAGTGAGCCGACAGTCGCAAAACGCGGTCAGGCCATCTGCTCGTCGGTTTCTTCCTGAATTTGCATGCGCGAATACACTTTATGGAATGGCGTTTTTTCAGGTAGGGAAAATGAGTTGAATGGACTCTCATGCACAGGTAGTCGAGACCATGGCTACAAATCATTCCAAGCAAACCGTTTGAAGCACACTTATTCAATCTTCTATAATAAAAATGATACTAAATCGTTTATTTAATGTTCGCCTCATCATAAAGTACTTTATCATTGCTGGACTGGTGTAAACGCTACAACATACAATGACTACTGCACCTGTACATAGCCCACCTATAATTTAGCCCAAACAACTACCTCTTTCCCTACTGTATTTAATTAATTAATTTATTTTGCTCCTTTGCACCCCATTATTTTTATTTCTACTTTGCACATTCTTCCATTGCAAATCTACCATTCCAGTGTTTTACTTGCTGTATTGTATTTACTTTGCCACCATGGCCTTTTTTTGCCTTTACCTCCCATCTCACCTCATTTGCTCACATCGTATATAGACTTGTTTCTACTGTATTATTGACTGTATATTTGTTTTGCTCCATGTGTAACTCTGTGTCGTTGTATGTGTCGAACTGCTTTGCTTTATCTTGGTCAGGTTGCAATTGTAAATGAGAACTTGTTCTCAACTTGCCTACCTGGTTAAATAAAGGTGAAATAAATAAAAACATTCTATAGGCCTCTCTGACTAAGAACCACACAGAGACCTGCATTTTGTAGTGGCTTTAATAACACTTGTGAAAAGTGACTTCAGGTGATTGAGGGATCTCGTCTAGATTAAACGCCAGAGGAAGTTTGGTCATGTGGAGGTTTCATTCAGGTCTGTTTAATTAAATCATCTGTTTGTCTTTGACAGGAGAGAGACCAGACTCTCCTTCTGACAGCGGGAAGAGTCCTTCAGGGAAACCAGACCCCGAGACGTCCAAACCAGCAGGACGACATCACTGCTCCCAGTGTGGGAAGAGTTTTACTCAGTTAGGGAGCCTGAGAACACATAAGAGAATACACACTGGAGAGAAGCCTTACCACTGTTCCCAATGTGGAATGTCGTTTACCCAGTTAGGGAGCCTGCAAACGCATGAGAGGGGACACACAGGGGAAAAGCTTTTCCAATGTTCCCATTGTGGAAAGAGTTTTGGCCAGGTAGGAAACCTGAACAAGCATGAGAGGACACACACAGGTAAGAAGATGTACCGCTGCTCCCAGTGTGGAGAGAGATTTACCCGGTTAAGGTACCTGAAAGAGCATGAAAGAATACATACAAATACACAGGAGGAGAAGACATACCACTGCTCTCATTGTGGAAAGACATTTTCCCAGTCAGAGAACCTGAAAACACATGAGAGAATCGAGAGGCTGTGTTCTGACTTGTGTTTCTGACTGAGAATGTGTGTGTTTGTTTGGGCTGTCAGACTTGAGTTCACTTGTATAATGTTAGTGCACTATTTTTAATTGTGATTAATCCATTGTCTGAAAGGGTTTAAAACACACTGAAAACATCCAAAATACATACTATATACAGCTAAAATCTACAATGCCATGTAAACACAAGATGACATTGAGGTTAAATAAAGTGTGCTTTATCAATGGAACATATTTTGACACGTCCACTGTGTGTCTCTGAAGAGTCATAATATCCATAACAACTAGAGGTCAAACAGGGAGATGGTTCCATTCATTTTCCCCACAGGGCTGTGTTTTGTTTAGACTCAACCTGGTGTGATGTTTTGACAACCATGGAAACCTCTCTGGGACGAGGTGACTGAGGACACAGTGTGTTGTGAATTTATTGTCATGTTTTTAAAATGGTATAAATGCCTTTATTTTAGCTGGACCCCAGGAAGAGTAGCTGCTGCCTTGGCAGGAACTATTGGGGATCCACAATAAACCCCAGGAAGAGTAGCTGCTGCCTTGGCAGGAACTAATGGGGATCCATAATTGTCTCCTCAGGAACTCCATAGGATTCAAATAAACCCCAGCTAAACTAGCCATCCCCAGGAAGAGTAGCTGCTGCCTTGGCAGGAACAATGGGGATCCAAATAAACCCCAGCAAGCTCCTGCAAGTCATCTCTAGCCAACACATTTCACCTTGGCAGGAATTGTCCATTGAAATAAATGTTGACAATTTAATCATTGCTACATTAAGGCCTGAATGGGGATCCGTAATAAATACTGCAGAATATGGTTGTCCTCTGATTCAAATATGCTAATTAGCATCAAAGTAACAACATGGTTCTCCTGCAAGTCTCCACAGAGGAAATCTGGATCTCTGTCAGAGTGAACATCGGGTTCTTGTTCACCTCCTTGACCAAGGCCCTTCTCCCCCGATTTCTCAGTTTGGCCGGGCGGCCAGCTCTTAGAAAGAGTATTGGTGGTTCCAAACTTCTTCCATTTAAGAATGATGGCGGCCATTGTGTTCATGGGGACTGTTTGCTACAGACATTTTTGGTACCTTTCCACAGATCTGTACCTCGACACAATCCTGTCTCAAATCTCTACAGGACAATTCCTTTGACCTCATGGCTTGGTTTTTGCTCTGACATGCACTGTAAACTGTGGGACCTTCTATAGACAGGTGTGTGCCTTTCCAAACCATGTCTAATTTGTTGAATTTACCACAGGTGGACTACAATCATGTTGTAGAAACATCTCAAGGATGATCAATGGAAGAAGGATGTCTGAGCTCATTTTCGAGTCTCATAGCAAAGGGTCTGAATACTTAAGTAAATACATTTGCAAAAAATTCAAATCTGTTATTGGTTTGTCATTATGGGGTTTTGTGTGTAGATTGATGAGGGGAAAAACATATTCAATTTTATAATGAGGCTGTAACGTAACTAAATGTGGAATAAGTGAAGGGGTCTGAATACTTAATGAATACACTGTATACCACTGGAAGAGCTTTCTATCATTGGCAGTTTTGTACACAGTCAGGTGATACGTGGTATAGAAAGTCCAATCTTAGGAGAGAACATGGGAGGCACTATACTGTGTGTCTGCAGGTGTCTATCTGGTCAAAACCACTGATACAGGTGCCCCTCCACCCCCCTGGTGGGATGGATCATGTCTACAGAGAAACCTACATTCAAATACTTAGATTTGTGAAATTATTAGATATTACTTGTTAGATATTACTGCACTGTCGGAGCTAGAAGCACAAGCATTTTGCTACACCTGCAATAACATTTGCTAAACAATTGTATGTGACCAATAACATGTGATTTGATTCTGATTTGAAATAAATGTCCTATTTATCAAAGGTGCTTTTGGCTGGTGTCAAAATGACTCCAAAGGATTTGAATTTGTTAAAAGTCCATATTGGTACAGAAACACTAAACCGTGATTTAGATTTATTAAGAACAAGTTGATTGACAAATTAATGAAAAATTGGAAGAATTGAATAAACCACATTTAGGCTGATAAAAGATATGCCTCAGGTCAAAATGATCCATGTCAGAACTATGGTTCTATGGTTCAATTCAATGTAGTGGGTCTAAAGTTTGTTCTAAATTATTAAAAACGAATCAATCAACACATGCTTTTCTATGAACGACTTAATATGATAATCAACTTTAATTAATTAAAAAATAAACTTTTGGTTCCTCAACTGCGTTGCCACTCCAGTCAGCAGATGGCGATGTGCGTCTTTTAGGTTCAGGCGATGCTGCCAGTGTGACGTATAATCTAGTGGACGGGACGCTGCTTCAACAACAACAGTTCGACACCCTCGGTAGCTTAATAGCAAACATAGCTACAACATTCACTCTCTTTATACTGTTTTGGTGTATATTAGTCGCTGTGTACTAAACACACTTCTGTCTTATGTACGTGTTGACCCATTTAATTATATAATTACGTTGTTTGTCAGCTAGCTGGTTTGCTAAATTAGCTTAGAACTAGGCTAGTTGCTAATGCTAGCTAGCGAACATCCCCGACCATGAGTTCACTAAGCTGCTCTCCTCCTGCTAAAGAAGAGGAGGTCTTCTGGACGGAGAAAGAAGTTCTCCCGAAAGAGGAGGAGGAAGAGAAGGATGTTTCAATACAAAAACAAGTAGAGGGTGAAGCTGTTACCGTGAAAGAAGAAGAGAAAGACGTTTCAGTGGAAGAAAAGGAAGACTCGTTCAGATTGAAAGAGGAGGAGGCGGAGATGACTGTCACATCGGTAAAGGAGGAGGAGGAAGAAGAGGACACTGGACATCTGGGCCCGGTTTCCCAAACGCATCTTAAGGCATCCTATGGTTCTAACGGTGAACTCAGCCGTAAGATGGTTTTGAGAAACCGGGCCGTGATTAACACTAGTAAGTACTGTCTTAGAAACAGAGGCACAAACTCTGCAGTTGTTGAACTGATGTGTGGTGTTAAAGGGGAAATGTGTAATTGCTACATTTATATTATTTATAGCCATTGATTCTTGAAGAATATAACACATACCTCATGAGCTTAGTTCAACTGTTGTACCCCATCAGAACCCCAAATAAGATTTTTTTTACTCCAATGTTTAGAAACAATGTAAATCAACACTGTTTAGCCTCAACATGGTTAAAACTATCATGTTGATTTCATGGATGGTCAGTCCCTGCATCCGTAGGTCTGTCTATGAATTTGAGAGTAGTTACATTTCTCCAGACCCATCCATCATCTTATTACCAAAACAGTGGTGGAATGGCATCTTTGTTATTGTTTGAACTGCAGATTGGTTGATCGATTGATTTGGCTTTTTTAAAGGGACAACCTAGGATTTAAACAGCAACAAAATGCCTGCCCTGAGACTTGGTTTGGTAAACAGCTGAGGGATGGGGGCTGGATAAATGTCACCACTCTCACATTCAATTAAATGCCCTCGTGCGCCTATTTTAGCAAACACAGAAAGGGGCCTATATTGGTGACCAAAGGTTGTCTGGCACACTGCTTAGGGGTTCAGCAACTGTAATAACTTATTTCTAGCCGACAATCATCGATGTTACTACTAATGTGAAAACAAGACAAAATATGACTATTGTTGCTCACTTGACTGTCTCAAGACAATTGCCTGTAATGAATGTTAAAATTATTTGACGTCAATTGTTGTACAACATCATGGCTACGCTGTTGGCATCACCCTTTACAGTGGATTTCTGCTGTTGTGGGCCTTTAACCATCTGTCTGACTTGTTGTTCACACAGGAGAGAGACGTGACTATCGTGGATCCTCTGGGGAGCCTCAACAACATCATGAAGCTGATGAGGCAGAGAAGAGTCCCACCCGATCAGAACTCCTCAAGAAACACCAGTGGAGACCAACAGGGAAGAAATCTCACTGCTGCTCTGACTGTGGGAAGAGTTACTTAAGATCAAATTCACTAAAAGTACACATGAGAATTCACACCGGAGAGAAACCTTATAGCTGTGATCAATGTGGGAAGAGTTTTACTACATCTAGCCATAGGATTGCACACCAGAGAACACACACAGGAGAGAAACCTTATAGCTGTGATCAATGTGGGAAGAGTTTTACTCAGTCAAGCAGCCTGTTATCTCACCAGAGAAAACACACAGGAGAGAAACCTTACAGCTGTTATCAATGTGGGAAGAGTTTTACTCAGTCAAGCAACCTTGTATCACACCAGAGAACACACACAGGAGAGAAACCTTATAGTTGTGAACAATGTGGGAAGAATTTTACCACATCCAGCCATCTGATTGTACACCAGAGAACACACACAGGAGAGAAATCTTATAGCTGTGAACAATGTGGGAAGAGATACTCTGATAAATGATCTCTGATCAAACATCAGAAAATACATACATGAAGTAGTTGTTTCATGATATCAATGAATTAATGTCACAATGTAGAATGTTTAAACATTGTAGTAGGAGTATTTTAATGATGTCACAATGTAGAATGTTTTAACATTGTAGTAGCAGTATTTTAATGATGTCACAATGTAGAATGTTTTAATATTGTCACAATGTAGAATGTAACATTGTGGGAGTATTTTAATGATGTCACAATGTAGAATGTTTTAACATTGTTGTAAGAGTATTTTAATGATGTCACAATGTAGAATGTTTTAACATTGTAGAAGCAGTATTTTAATGATGTCACAATGTAGAATGGTTTAACATTGTTTAACATTGTGCGTATTGTAGTAGCAGTATTTTAATGATGTCACAATGTAGAACACTAAACGTTTGCCCCCTGTTCAATTGATTTCTGCATGATATGGATATTAGCCTCAGGGGAAAATCCAGGCTCTGAATTGAAAGAGTGCTATTTATATGATATAACAGAAAGTGACTAACACAAAAAGAGCTGTGTTACACTTACAGCATTGGTGACCCACTTGAATCAAAATGTAGCTAGATGTTTTCTACAAGTTGTCCTCTAACCAGTGATGTCCACATTATTCCCAGATTCCATGGGGTTTTTGAGCTGTTAGTTTTAACAGGACAAACTCATCTCCCCCTTTCACACAAATGATTTCAACATGATATCGATGAGTGATGAAAAATAAGTGTTGCGTTCCTTTGTTTAACGACCTCTACATTTAAATGCATCTCTCCAAAATGTAGCTGACTGTCTTCTGCAGGTTGTCCTCTAACCAGGGAGGTAAAATATATCTCCTATTTCCATGTGTTTTTTTAGTTGTGTTAGTTTCAACAGCACCAACAACCTGATTTCCCCCCTAATTGATATCAGTGATTTATTGCTTCTTGTCAAAACAACAGTGTTTCTGGCTCTCGTGCATTTTAAAAGGTGCTTGTTTAAAAAAATACAAGTAATCTGATTGTTGTTGCAGATGTTTGTGGAGATACTACATTTTATGTTTAGGTTTTCAATATCACAAATGGTTTCTGCATATTGGTTATTCATTTGGACCCATTAAAACTGTGTTTTGACATTGGGCTGTACCACCTAGCAAAATGTCATTGAAAAGACGTTGAAAAGAAGACTATACCCAACGTCCAATATACGTTTGGTTTTAGTTGAAGGTTTTAAATATTTATTTTCAGGTTGTTGTTAATAATGACTTGAAAACAACTTAATTTTTTGTTGTGGAAAATATTGAATCAACTATTTCACCAAAACCAGAACCTGTGAATTCAACTAGACTTTATTACAAACAGTAACAAAGCCGAACAATTCCATGGAAGAACTGACTCTTCATTCTTAGTACTTGGCTTTTATACAGTCTGATCCTTACATAACATTCTAACCACTAGGCTACCCTGCTGCCCCAATAATACACTAAATACATGTAATATAGCCTATACAGTCTGATCCTTACATAACATTCTAACCACTACCCTGCTGCCCCAATAATACACTAAATACATGTAATATAGCCTATACAGTCTGATCCTTACATAACATTCTAACCACTACCCTGCTGCCCCAATAATACACTAAATACATGTAATATAGCCTATACAGTCTGATCCTAACATAACATTCTAACCACTATGCTTCCCTGCTGCCCCAATGTTGTAATATAGCCTAATAACATTCTCCACTGGAAAACATGTAATATAGCCTATACAGTCTGATCCTACATAACATTCTAACCACATACAGGTTATATTCCCTGGACTGCCCCACAGCATCATGATATTCTCCTGGACCAGACAGCATCACAGGTGATATTCTCCTGGACCAGACAGCATCACAGGTTATATTCTCCTGGACCAGACAGCATCACAGGTTATATTCTCCTGGACCAGACAGCATCACAGGTGATATTCTCCTGGACCAGACAGCTGGGGGAATACACTATATATTCAATAGAATGTGGACACCCCTTCAAATTAGTAGATTGGGCCATTTCAGCCACACCAGTTGCTGACAGGTGTTTAAAATTAAGCACACAGCCATGCAATCTCCATAGACAAACACTGACAGTAGAATGGCCTTACTGACGATCTCAGTAACATTCAACGTGGCACCGTTACAGGATGGCACCTTTCCAACAAGTCAGTTTGTCAAATTCCTGCCCTGCTGGAGCTGCCTGGTCGACTGTAAGTGCTGTTATTGTGAAGTGGAAACATCTGGGACCAACAACGGCTCAGCCAAGAAGTAGTGGGCCACACAAGTTCACAGAACAGGACCGTCGAGTGCTGAAGAGTGTAACGTGTAAAAATCGTCTGTACTTGGTTGCAACACTCACTAACGAGATCCAAACGGCCTCTGGAAGCAACATCAGCACAAGAGACTGTTTGTCAGGATTTCCTGAAATGGGTTTCCACGAATAGCAGCTGCATACAAACCTAAGATCAATATGGGCAATGTCAAGTGTCGGCTTTGGAGTAAAACTCACAGCCACTGGACTCTGGAGCAGTGGAAACGTATTCTCTGGAGTAATGAATCATCTTCACCTTCTAGCAATCCGACGCACCATTTGGAGGATGCCACACTACCTGCCCCAATGCATAGTGACAACTGTAAAGTTTGGTGGAGGAGGAATAATGGTCTGGGGTTGTTTTTCTTGGTTTGGGCCCTTTAGTTCCAGTTAGTGGAAATCTTAACGCTACAGCATAGAATGACATTCTAGAGGAATCTGTACTTCCAACTTTGTGGCAACAGTTTGGGGAAGGCCCTTCCTGTTTCAGCATGACAATATGCCCCTGTACACAAAGCAAGTTCACTACATGAATGGTTAGTTGAGATTGGTGTGGAAGAACTTCACAAAGCCCTGACATTAAAAACGCAAACACCTTTGGGATGAATTGGAACTGCGAAGGCCTCATCGCCCGACCTCACTAATGCTCTTGGAAGGGAAACAAGTCCTCGCAGATCATCTAGTGGAAAGCCTTCCCAGAAGAGTGGAGGCTGTTATAGCAGCAATGTTCAAACATCTAATGGAAAGCCTTCCCAGAAGAGTGGAGGCTGTTATAGCAGCAATGTTCCAACATCTAGTGGAAAGCCTTCCCAGAAGAGTGGAGGCTGTTATAGCGGCTATGCTCTAGTGGAAAGCCTTCCCAGAAGAGTGGAGGCTGTTATAGCAGCAATGTTCAAAGCCTTCCCAGAAGAGTGGAGGCTGTTATAGCAGCAATGTTCCTACATCTCGTGGAAAGCCTTCCCAGAAGAGTGGAGGTTGTTATAGCAGCAATGTTCCAACATCTAGTGGAAAGCCTTCCCAGAAGAGTGGAGGCTGTTATAGCAGCAATGTTCCAACATCTAGTGGAAAGCCTTCCCAGAAGAGTGGAGGCTGTTATAGCAGCAATGTTCCTACATCATAGAGGACAGCCTTCCCAGAAGAGTGGAGGTTGTTATAGCAGCAATGTTCCTACATCTAGTGTCCTTCCCAGAGCTTCCCAACATCTAGTGGAAAGCCTTCCCAGAAGAGTGGAGGCTGTTATAGCAGCTATGTTCCTACATCTAGTGGAAAGCCTTCCCAGAAGAGTGGAGGCTGTTATAGCAGCAATGTTCCAACATCTAGTGGAAAGCATTCCCAGAAGAGTGGAGGCTGTTATAGCAGCAATGTTCCTACATCTCGTGGAAAGCCTTCCCAGAAGAGCGGAGGTTGTTATAGCAGCAATGTTCCAACATCTAGTGGAAAGCCTTCCCAGAAGAGTGGAGGCTGTTATAGCAGCAATGTTCCAACATCTAGTGGAAAGCCTTCCCAGAAGAGTGGAGGCTGTTATAGCAGCAATGTTCCTACATCTAGAGGACAGCCTTCCCAGAAGAGTGGAGGTTGTTATAGCAGCAATGTTCCATCATCTAGTGGAAAGCCTTCCCAGAAGAGTGGAGGCTGTTATAGCAGCAATGTTCAAACATCTAGTGGAAAGCCTTCCCAAATAGCAGCAATGTTCCAACATCTAGTGGAAAGCCTTCCCAGAAGAGTGGAGGCTGTTATAGCAGCTATGCTCCTACATCTAGTGGAAAGCCTTCCCAGAAGAGTGGAGGCTGTTATAGCAGCAATGTTCCAACATCTAGTGGAAAGCCTTCCCAGAAGAGTGGAGGCTGTTATAGCAGCAATGTTCCTACATCTAGTGAAAGCCTTCCCAGAAGAGTGGAGGCTGTTATAGCAGCAATGTTCCAACATCTAGTGGAAAGCCTTCCCAGAAGAGTGGAGGCTGTTATAGCAGCAATGTTCCAACATCTAGTGGAAAGCTTTCCCAGAAGAGTGGAGGCTGTTATAGCAGCAATGTTCCTACATCTAGTGGAAAGCCTTCCCAGAAGAGTGGAGGTTGTTATAGCAGCAATGTTCCAACATCTAGTGGAAAGCCTTCCCAGAAGAGTGGAGGCTGTTATAGCAGCTATGTTCCTACATCTAGTGGAAAGCCTTCCCAGAAGAGTGGAGGCTGTTATAGCAGCAATGTTCCAACATCTAGTGGAAAGCTTTCCCAGAAGAGTGGAGGCTGTTATAGCCAATGTTCCTACATCTAGTGGAAAGCCTTCCCAGAAGAGTGGAGGCTGTTATAGCAGCAATGTTCCAACATCTAGTGGAAAGCCTTCCCAGAAGAGTGGAGGCTGTTATAGCAGCTTCTAGTGGAAAGCCTTCCCAGAAGAGTGGAGGTTGTTATAGCAGCTATGTTCCAACATCTAGTGGAAAGCCTTCCCAGAAGAGTGGAGGCTGTTATAGCAGCAATGTTCCTACATCTAGAGAAAAGCCTTCCCAGAAGAGTGGAGGCTGTTATAGCAGCAATGTTCCAACATCTAGGGGGGCACTAAATCCATGCAAATGCCCATAATTTTGGAATGAGATGTTTGACGAGCAGGTGTCCACATACTTTTGTTGATTTCGTGTAAATACTGCAGGCAGGGAGGCAGTTAGGCAGGCAATGTTCCTCCTCTCCTCTTCTCCCCCTGTCCTCTCCTCTTCTCCCCCTGTCCTCTCCTCTTCCCCTTCTCTCTCTCCTCTTCTCCCCCTCTCCTCTCCTCTTCTCCCCCTCTCCTCTCCTCTTCTCCCTCTCCCTCTTATAGCAGCAATGTTCCAACATCTAGTCCCCCTTCCCAGAATCTTGGAGGCCTGTTATCCTCTTTCCTCCATCTCCTCTCCCCTTCTCCCCCTTCCTCTCCTCTTCTCCCCCACTCCTCTCATCTTCTCCCTCCAACATCTCCTCAAAATCCCATGATTTTGGATTGAGAAGTTATAGCAGCAATGTCCTACATCTTCTGGGAAAGCCTCTCCTCCTCTTCTGCCCCCTCCCCCTCTTCCAACATCTCTCCTCCCCCTCTCCTCTCCTCTTCTGCCCTCCTCTCCTCTCTCCCTCTCCCTCTCCCTCTTCTGCTCCCTCTCCTCTCCTCTTCTCCCCTCCTCTTCTGCCCCCTCTTCTCCCCCTGTCTCTCCTCTCTTCTCCCCTCTCCTCTTCTCTCCTTCTCCTCTCTCCCTCCCCCTCTCCTCCCCCTCCTCTTCTCCTCCCTCTCCTCTCCTCTTCTGCTCCCTCTCCTCTCCTCCCCTCCTCTTCTCCCCCCCTCCTCTCCTCTCTCCCCCTCTCCTCTCCCTTCTCCCCCCGCTCCTCTCATCTTCTCCCTCCTCTCCTCTCCTCAAAATCCCATGATTTTGGATTGAGAAATTTGACGAGCAGGTGTCCACATACTTTTGTTGAGTTCGTGTATATGGTGCTGGCAGGCAGGCCCTCCTCTCCTCTTCTCCCCCTCTCCCCCCCCCTCCCTCGCCTCTTCTCCCCCCTCCATCCTCTCCTCTTCTCCCCCTCTCCTCTCCCTCATCTCCCCCTCTCCTCTCCTCATCTCCTCCTCTCCTCTTCTGCCCCTCTCCTCTCCTCTTCTCCCCTCTCCTCCCTCTTCTTCTGCCCCTCTCCTCTTCTCCTCCCCTCCTTCTTCTATTCTCCCTCCTCTCCCCCCCCTCCTCTCCTCATCTCCCCCTCTTCTCTCCTCTTCTCCCCCTCTTCTCTCCCCCTCCTCTCCTCCTCTCCTCTCCTCTCTCCTCTTCTGCCCCCTCTCCTCTTCTGAAGCCCCCTCCCCTCTCCTCTCCTCTGCCCCTCTCCTCTCCTCTTCTGCCCCTCTCCTCTTCTCCCCCTCTCCTCTCCCCCCTCTCTTCTCCCTCCCTCTCCTCTCTCTCCCCCTCCTCCCCCCCTCTCCTCTCCTCTTCTCCTCCCTCTCCTCTTCTCCCCCCTCTCCTCTCCTCTTCTCCCCCTTTCCCCTTCTTCTACCTCCCCTTATTTTATTTAATATAAATTACAGGATGGGAGGGAGACAGAGAGGGGGAGGGGAAGGGAAGTAGGGTAGAGAGGGAGGAGGGGGAGAGAGAGAATATATGTTTATCACTGTCTTCTCACCAGTGATGTCATCATAACCAGTAACCTGTTCCTCTCTTGGCCCAGCCCAGCCTGACCCTGACATACAGCATCAGGCCTGTTGAGTTGACTTGGGTAACAGACCTCTTGCTTCAACACCACATCCCCCCCTTCTCCTGCTCTAACATGAGACCTCATCAGTACTCATTTTGGGTGCTGGTACTGTTTATATTTTGGTGCTGGAACATTAAGCCAATATTCTATAAGAAGTGAACTCAAGCAGTAGAAAGTTAGAGGTGATATTATAGGACACACTATGTGTAACTTTGCTGCTCTGCCAGCAGTTTCCTGTGGAGTTTTTCTAATGTCAGTGTTTCCTGTAAGTAGGTGGGTTTAACCACTGATCTTGTCTGCTTAAAAGTGGGTCACATATAAGTAAGGAAGTAATGAGCTGGAAGTCATATAGCCTAGCAGTATTTCTCAGGAGGGGGAGGGGGAGGAGAGAGAGAAAGAGAGAGAGAGAGAGAGAGAAGGACACTGACAGACTGGGTTGAGAGAAGGAGACACGGGAGGAGAGAGAGAGAGAGAGAGAGAGAGAGGGACATACTGACAGACTGGGTTGGGAGAAGGAGACACGGGAGGACAGAGGAGAGAAGAGAGAGAGAGAGAGAGAGGACATACTGACAGACTGGGTTGGGAGAAGGAGACACGGGAGGAGGAAGAGAGAGAGAGAGAGAGAGAGAGAGACATACTGACAGACTGGGTTGGGAGAAGGAGACAAGACTCATTTTGGACATACTGACAGGGGAGAGAGAGACAAGAGAGAGAGAGAGAGAGAGAGAGGACATACTGACAGACTGGGTTGAGAGAAGGAGACAAGGGAGGAGGAAGAGAGAGAGAGAGAGACAGAGAGAAGAGACAAGGGAGGAGGAGAGAGAGAGAGAGAGAGAGAGGACATACTGACAGACTGGGTTGAGAGAAGGAGACAAGGGAGGAGGAGAGAGAGAGAGACAGACTGGGTTGAGAGAGGAGAGAGGAGGACATACTGACAGACTGGGTTGAGAGAAGGAGACAAGGGAGGAGGAGAGAGAGAGAGAGAGAGAGAGAGGACATACTGACAGACTGGGTTGAGAGAAGGAGACAAGGGAGGAGGAAGAGAGAGAGAGAGAGAGAGAGAGACATACTGACAGACTGGGTTGAGAGAAGGAGACAAGGGAGGAGGAAGAGAGAGAGGACATACTGACAGAATGGGTTGAGAGAAGGAGACAAGGGAGGAGGAAGAGAGAGAGGACATACTGACAGACTGGGTTGAGAGAAGGAGACAAGGGAGGAGGAAGAGAGAGAGAGAGAGAGAGAGAGAGGACATACTGACAGACTGGGTTGAGAGAAGGAGACAAGGGAGGAGGAAGAGAGAGAGGACATACTGACAGACTGGGTTGAGAGAAGGAGACAAGGGAGGAGGAAGAGAGAGAGAGAGAGAGAGAGAGAGGACATACTGACAGACTGGGTTGAGAGAAGGAGACAAGGGAGGAGGAAGAGAGAGAGAGAAACTCAGCAAAAAAAGTAATGTCAGTTTTTCAGGACCCTGTCTTTCAAAGATAATTCATAAAAATCCAAATTACTTCACAGATCTTCATTGTAAAGGGTTTAAGCACTGTTTCAAATGCTTGTTCAGTGACCCATAAACAATTAATGAAAGTGCACCTGTATAACGGTCGTTAAGGTCGTTAAGATACTAACAGCTTACAGACTGTAGGCAATTAAGGTCACAGTTATGAAAACTTAGGACACTAAAAAGGCCTTTCAACTGACTGAAAAACACCAAAAGAAAATTGGCCAGGGTCCCTGCTCATCTTCCTGAACATGCCGTAGGCATACTGCAAGGAGGCATGAGGACTGCAGATGTGGCCAGGGCAGTAAATTGCAATGTCAGTAATGTGAGACGCCTAAGACTCTACAGGGAGACAGGATGGACAGCTGATGGTCCTCGCAGTGGCAGACCACGTGTAACAACACCTGCACAGGATTGGTACATCCAAACATAATACCTACGGGACAGGTACAGGATGGCAACAACAACTGCCCGAGTTACACCAGGAATGCGCAATCCCTCCATCAGTGCTCAGACTGTCCGCAATAGGCTGAGAGAGGCTGGACTGAGGGCTTGTAGGCCTGTTGTAACGCAGGTCCTCACCAGACATCACTGGCAACAACGTCGCCTATGGGCACAAACCCACCGTCGCTGGACCAGACAGGACTGGCAAAAGTGCTCTACACTGATGAGTCGCGGTTTTGTCTCACCAGGGGTGAGGAAGGAATGAGCGTTTACACCGAGGCCTGTACTCTGGAGGGGGATCGATTTGCAGGTGTAGGGTCCGACATGTTCTTTGGTGGTGTGTCACAGCATCATCGGACTGAGCTTGTTGTCATTGCAGGCTGTCTCAACGCTGTGCGTTACAGGGAAGACATCCTCCTCCCTCATGTGGTACCCTTCCTGCAGGCTCGTCCTGACATGACCCTCCAGCATGACAATGCCACCAGCCATACTGCTCGTTCTGTGCGTGATTTCCTGCAAGTCAGGAATATCAGTGTTCTGCCATGGCCAACGTAGAGCCCGATCTCAGTCCCATTGAGCACGTCTGGGACATCGGAGGGTGAGGGCTAGGGCATGTCTGGGTACTGAAATGTCTGGGAACTTGCAGGTGTCTTGGTGGAAGAGTGGGGTAACATCTCACAGCAAGAACTGGGAAATCTGGTGCAGTCCATGAGGAGTAGATGCACTGCAGTACTTAATGCAGCTGGTGGCCACACCAGATACTGACTGTTACTTTTGATTTTGACCCCTCCCCCCTTTGTTCAGGGACACATTATTCAATTTCTGTTAGTCACATGTCTGTGGAACTTGTTCAGTTTATGTCTCAGTTGTTGAATCTTGCTATGTTCATACAAATATTTACGCATGTTTTAAGTTTGCTGAAAATGAACGTGGCTGACAGTGAGAGGACGTTTCTTTTTTTGTTGAGTTTAGTTCTTACTGACAGACTTGGTAGAAGGAGACAGGTGAGGAGGGAGTGAGATAGGACTTATTGACAGACTGGGATGGTAGAAGGAGATGGGAGGAGGGACTTTTTGGTGGGGGGGCACAAGGGGCTGTCAGTAGAGCCGAGGAGAAAGCCAGAGACCGCCGGCTCCACGCACTCGCCCTGAAGAGCGTGACATCAGTCCGGTGAAACCTGTGCCGGCTCCACGCACTCGTCCACCAGTGCGAGGGTACAGTCCAGAGCCTCCAGTGACGGTTTACAGCCCGGAACCTCCAGGGACAGTCTACAGCCCGGAACCTCCAGGGACGGTCTACAGCCCGGAACCTCCAACGATGGTCTACAGCCCGGAACCTCCAGGGACGGTCTACAGCCCGGAACCTCCAGCAACGGTCAACAGTCCAGAGCCTCCAGCGATGGTCAACGGTCCAGAGCCTCCAGCGATGGTCAACAGTCCAGAGCCTCCAGCAACGCTCAACGGTCCAGAGCCTCCAGCGATGGTCCACGGCCCGGAGCTTCCTGCGTTGGTGCCACGGCTGGAGCCTTCCTCTGTGCCGGTGCCCAGTCCGAGCATTGCTTTCAGCCCAGCTTCATGGCCAGATCTGCAGTCTTAGCGGGTGCTTCTTCCCTTACCAGGGCCGCCACCGACGCTAGTTGCCCACCCAAACACTCCCCACCCAGGTTCAGGTTTTGCTGTCGGAGTCCGTAACTTTGGCGGAGGGGGGGGATGTCACGCCCTGACCATAGAGAGCCCCCGGGGTTCTCTATGGTGCAAAAGGTCAGAGCTTGACTTGGGGGTGTTCTAGTCTTGAATTTCTATGTTGGTGTGAGTATGGTTCCCAATTGGAGGCAGCTGATGATCGTTGCCTCTAATTGGGGATGATACTTAGTGGGGTCCTTTTCCCACCTGTGTTTGTGGGATATTGTTCCGTTTTGGTTTAGTCTCTGTGTGCTACGAACTTCACGTTTGTTTATTCTGTGTTGTTTTTTGAAGGTTCACTTCAATAAATATGTGGACGCTGCGCCTTGGTCCGCTCATTATGTATACAACGAACGTGACACTCACTCACTGACAGACTGGGTTGGTAGAATGAGACAAGGGAGGAGGGAGAGAGAGGGGAGAGAGAGATGAGAGAGAGATAGGACTTATTGACAGACTGGGTTGGTAGAAGGAGACGAGGGAGGAGGGAGAGAGAGACTGACATATAAACCAACTGAATATATTTGTATCACTGACTTCTCACCAGTGATGTCATCAGAACCAGTAACCTGTTCCTCTCTTGGCCCAGCCCAGCCTGACCCTGACATATATCATCAGGCCTGTTGAGTTGACTTGTTAACAGACCTCAAGCTTCTACACCACATCCCCCATTCTCCTGCTCTAACATGAGACCTCATCAGTACTCATTTTGGGTGCTGGTACTGTTTCTATTTAGGTGCTGGAACATTAAGCCAATATTATATAAAAGGTGAACTCAAGCAGTAGAAAGTTAGAGGTGATATTATAGGACACACTATGTGTAACTTTGCTGCTCTGCCAGCAGTTTCCTGTGGAGTTTTTCTAATGTCAGTGTTTCCTGTATGTTGGTGGGTTTAACTGATCTTATCTGCTTAAAGGTTTGTCACGTCATAGAAGTAAGGAAGAGATGAGATAGAAGTCATATAGTCTAGCAGTATTTCTCACTCTTCAGTCCTCTCCTTATGACAGTAGACTTGTTTCGCTCAGTGGAACCCCAGTTAGAGGCAGATATGATACCTGCACTGGTACTGACGACCCTGTTGTGGTTCACAGGTAGGATGCTGTTATACTGATATACAAGTGTGACAGTTACTGAGATGTGATATAATATTGTAAGATATCTTACCATTTGCAGGGTTAGTAAAATAACATACAATTGGAAGCAGACAGTAAAAATGTGTCTCAAAGCAGGACAATGATGTGATCACCTGTAAATGTACTTTACTGTAGTCTAACTGTCCATCTGGGGACAGGCACTAATGTCAGTTGTGGTGGTGTCATGCATCTGACTGTTGTATATTCAGTGTGTCAATGATTGATTGTATCTGTCTCTATGTAAATGAATGAGAGTATATATTATGTATTATATATTATATTGGAGTAGGAGAAGGGAGGGGTGTAGATGCCAGAGGTCTATGAGCTGAGTCAAGATCAACAGGTCCAACACTATGAGAGAGAGAGAGAACATGCGCGAGAGAGAAAAAGAGAGATGAGCAGCATGAGAGAGAGGAGAGGGGAGGAATGGGGTGAGCAGAGGAGAGAGAAGTGGAGGGGACAGAGGAGGGGAGGGGACAGAGGAGGGTAGGGGAGAGAGAAGGGGAGGGTGGAGAGGTGGAGGGGAGAGAGATTTGTGGAGGAGAGAGAATGAGAGAGAAAGGGAGGGGAGAGAGAAGGGGAGGGGATATTTGTGGAGGAGAGAGAAAGTATCAAAGAAGGGCAACACTAAGACCTTCTCAGCAAGCTGGATCCACTAGTGCCCTCTCAGCCAGCTGGCTCCACTAGGGCCCTCTCAACCAGCTGGCTCCTATAGGGCCCTCTTTGCCAGCCGGATCCACGAGGGCCCTCTCAACCAGCTGGCTCCTATTGGGCCCTCTCAACTAGCTGGCTCCACTAGGGCCCTCTCAACCAGCTGGCTCCACTAGGGCCCTCTCAACCAGCTGGCTCCACTAGGGCCCTCTCAACCAGCTGGCTCTTATCGGGCCCTCTCAACAAGCCCTCTCAACACTGGCTCCACTTGGGGCCTCTCAACCAGCCAGCTCCAATAGGGCCCTCTCAACCAGCTGGCTCCACTAAGGCCCTCTCAACCAGCTGGATCCACAAAGGCCCTCTCAACCAGCTGGCTTCACTAAGGCCCTCTCAGTCAGCCGGTTCCACTAAGGCCCTCTCAGTCAGCCGGTTCCACTAAGGCCCTCTCAACAAGCTGGCTCCACTAAGGCCCTCTCAACCAGCTGGCTCCACCCCTCTCAACCAGCTGGCTCCACTAAGGCCCTCTCAACCAGCTGGCTCCACAAGGGCCCACTCAGTCACCTGGCTGCAATAGGGCCCTCTCAACCAGCTGGCTCCAACTGGCTCCACAAGGGCCCTCTCAACCAGCTGGCTCCACAAGGGCCACTCAGTCACCTGGCCCAATCTCTCAACCAGCTGGCTCCACTGGTGCCCTCTCAACCAGCTGGCTCCACTAGGGCCCTCAACCAGCTGGATCCACTAGGCCCTCTCAACCAGCTGGCTCCACTAAGGCCCTCTCAAGTCAGCCGGCTCCACTAAGGCCCTCACAGTCAGTCCGGCTCCACTAAGGCCCTCTCAACCAGGTGCTCCAATAGGGCCCTCTCAACCAGCTGGCTCCACTGGGGCCCTCTCAAACAGCTGGCTCCACTAGGGCCCTCTCAACCAGCTGGCTACACTAGGTGCCCAGCTCCACACCAGAGGCTCCACTGGTGCCCTCTCAACCAGCTGGCTCCACTAGGGCCTCTCAACCAGCTGGCTCCACTAGGGCCCTCTCAACCAGCTGGCTCCACTAAGGTCCATTAAGGCCCCTCTCAACCAGCTGGCTCCACTAAGGCCCTCTCAGTCAGCCGGCTCACTAAGGCCCTCAGTCAGCTCCACTAAGGCCCTCTCAGTCAGCCGGCTCCACTAAGGCCCTCTCAACCAGCTGGCTCCACTAAGGTGCCCTCTCAACCAGTGGCACTGTCAACCAGCTGGCTCCACTAAGGCCCTCTCAGCTCAGCCCTGGCTCCACAAGGGCCCTCTAAGGCCCTCTCAGTCAGCTGGCTCCACTAAGGCCCTCTCAGTCAGCCGGCTCCACTAAGGCCCTCTCAACAAGCCAGCTCCAATAGGGCCCTCTCACCCAGCCCTCTCAACCAGCTGGCTCCACTCCTCTCAACTCCAAGGGCCCTCTCAACCAGCTGGCTCCACTAGGTGCCCTCAACCAGCTGGCTCCACTCTCAGTCACCTGGCTGCTCACTAGGCCCTCTCAGTCAGCTGGCTCCACTAAGGCCCTCTCAGTCAGCTGGCTCCACTAGGGCCCTCTCAGCTGGCTCCACTAAGGCCCTCTCAACAAGCCAGCTCCACTAGGGCCCTCTCAACCAGCTGGCTCACTAAGGGCCTCTCAACAAGCCAGCTGGCTCCAACCAGCTGGCTCCACTGGGCCCTCTCAACAACTGGCTCCACTAGGGCCCTCTCAAACAGCTGGCTCCACTAGGCCCTCTCAACCAGCTGGCTCCACTAAGGCCCTCTCAACCAGCTGGCTCTCAACCAGCTGGCTCCACTAAGGCCCTCTCAGTCAGCTGGCTCCTGGCCCTCTCAGCTGGCTCCACTATGGCCCTCTCAGCCAGCTGGCTCCACTAAGGCCCTCTCAGTCAGCTGGCTCCACTAGGGCCCTCTCAACAGCTGGCTCCACTAAGGGCCCACTCAACCCCAGCTCCAATAGGGCAACACAGCTGGCTCCACTAGGGCCCTCTCAACCAGCCAGGCTCCACTAAGGCCCTCTCAGCCAGCTCTCCACTAGGGCCCTCAACCAGCTGGCTCCACTAGGGCCCTCATACTCAGGCCCTTCTCAACCAGTATCCACTAGGGCCCTCTCAACCAGCTGGCTCCACTAAGGCCCTCTCAGTCAGCTGGCTCCACTAGGGCCCTCTCAGTCAGCCGGCTCCACTAAGGCCCTCTCAGTCAGCCGGCTCCACTAGGGCCCTCTCAGCCAGCTGGCTCCACTAGAGCCCTCTCAGTCAGCTGGCTCCACTAGGGCCCTCTCAACCAGCTGGCTCCACTAGGGCCCTCTCAACCAGCCTGCTCCACTAGGGCCCTCTCAGTCAGCTGGCTCCACTAAGGCCCTCTCAGTTAGCCAGGCCCTGTCAGCTCCACTAAGGCCCTCTCAGTCAGCTGGCTCCACTAAGGCCCTCTCAGTCAGCCGGCTCCACTAAGGCCCTCTCAACAAGCTGGCAGGGCGGCTCCACTAGGGCCCTCTCAACCAGCTGGCTCCACTAAGGTGCCCTCTCAACCAGCTGGCTCCACTAGGGCCCTCTCAGTCAGCCGGCTCCACTAGGGCCCTCTCAACCAGCTGGCTCCACTAAGGCCCTCTCAGCCAGCTGGCTCCACTAAGGCCCTCTCAGTCAGCTGGCTCCACTAAGGCCCTCTCAGTCAGCTGGCTCCACTAAGGCCCTCTCAGTCAGCCGGCTCCACTAAGGCCCTCTCAACAAGCCAGCTCCAATAGGGCCCTCTCAACAGCTGGCTCCACTAAGGGCCTCTCAACAAGCCAGCTCCAATAGGGCCCTCTCAACCAGCTGGCTCCACTAGGGCCCTCTGATCAACCAGCCAGGGCTCCACTAGGGCCCTCTCAACCAGCTGGCTCCACTAGGGCCCTCTCAGCAGTCAGCTGGCTCCACTTGGGCCCTCTCAACCAGCTGGCTCCACTAGGGCCCTCTCAGCCAGCTCCACTAGGGCCCTCTCAACAGCTGGCTCCACTAGGCTGGCTCCACTAGGGCCCTCAACCAGCTGCTCCACTGGCTTCACTCCATTAAGGCCCTCTCAACCAGCTGGCTCCAACCAACCAGCTGGCTTCACTAAGGCCCTCACAGTCAGCCGGCTCCACTAAGGCCCTCACACCAGCTGGCTCCACTAGGGCCCTCTCAACCAGCTGGCTCCACTCCCTCTCAACCAGCTACACCCGGCTCCAGGCCCTCTCAGCCACTAAGGCCCTCTCAGCTGGCCACTAAGGCCCTCTCAGTCAGCTGGCTCCACTAAGGCCCTCTCAGTCAGCTGGCTCCACTAAGGCCCTCTCAACAAGGCTCCAATAGGGCCCTCTCAACCAGCTGGCTCCACTAGGGCCCTCTCAACCAGCTGGCTCCACTAGGGCCCTCTCAACCAGCTGGCTCCACTAGGGGCCCTCTCAACCAGCTGGCTCCACTGGCTCCACTGGCTCCACTAGGGCCCTCTCAACCAGCTGGCTCCACTAGGGCCCTCTCAGCCAGCTGGCTCCACTAGGCTCCACTA
Organism: Oncorhynchus masou masou; assembly: GCF_036934945.1. NCBI lineage: Eukaryota > Metazoa > Chordata > Actinopteri > Salmoniformes > Salmonidae > Oncorhynchus > Oncorhynchus masou. The sequence continues at coordinate 47,395 of NW_027016637.1, read as the reverse complement.
AGGCCCTCTCAGTCACCAGGCTCCACTAAGGCCCTCTCAGTCAGCTGGCTCCACTAGGCCCTCTCAAGCCACTAAGGCTGGCTCCACTAGGCCCTCTCAGTCAGCCTCTCAAAGGCCAGCCAGCTCCACTAGGGCCCTCTCAACCAGCCAGCTCCACTAGGGCCCTCTCAACCAGCTGGCTCCACTAGGGCCCTCCAACCAGCTGGCTCCACTAGGGCCCTTCCCTCTCACCAGCTGGCTCCACTAGGGCCCTCTCAACCAGCTGGCTCCACTAAGGCCCTCTCAACCAGCTGGCTCCAGCCAGCCAGGCTCCACTAGGGCCCTCTCAGTCAACTGGCTCCACTAACCCTCTCAGTCAGCTGGCTCCACCCCTCTCAGGCTCCACTAAGGCCCTCTCAAGCCAGCTCAAATAGGGCCCTCTCAACAAGCTGGCTCTACTAAGGGCCTCTCAACAAGCAGCTCCAATAGGGCCCTCTCAACCAGCTGGCTCCACTAGGGCCCTCTCAAACAGCTGGCTCCACTAGGGCCCTCTCAACCAGCTGGCTCCACCTCTCATCAACTCCTCCCTCAACCAGCCTGGCCCTCCACCAGCTGGCTCCACTAGGGCCCTACATAACCAGCTGGCTCCACTAGGGCCCTCTCAACCAGCTGGCTCCACTAGGGCCCTCTCAGTCAGCTGGCTCCACTATAACTCTCAACCAGCTGGCTCCACTAGGGCCCTCCAACCAGCTGGCTCCACTAACCAGGGCCCTCTCACCAGCTGGCTCCAGTCTCAACCAGCTGGCTCCATTAAGGCCCTCTCAACCAGCTGGCTCCCCCTCACTCCTCCACCAGGCCCTCTAGCCGGCTCCACTAGGGCCCTCTCAACAAGTGGCTCCACTAGTGCCCTCTCAACCAGCTGGCTCCACAAGGGCCTCTCAACACCACTCCACTAGGCCCTCCACTACTAGGCCCTCTCAACCAGCTGGCTCCACCAGTCTCAGTACACTAACTCAACTCTCCACTAAGGCCCTCTCAGTCAGCTGGCTCCACTAGGCCCTCTCAGTCACATAACTCAACTCCACTCCAGACCCTCTCAACCAGCTGGCTCTAGGGCCCTCTCAACAAGCAACTCCCTCTCATCTGGGCCCTCTCAACCAGTGGCTCCACTAGGGCCCTCTCAAACAGCTGGATCCACTACCCTCTCAGCCAGCTGGCCCACTGGGCCCCTCAACCAGTCTGGCTCCACTAACCCTCAACAGCTGGATCCACTCCCTCTCAACAAGCCCCTCTCAACCAGCTCCACTAGACCCTCTCAACCAGCTGGCTCCACTAAGGCTCCACTACTAGGCCCTCTCAACAAGCCTCTCACTGGCTCCACTAAGGCCCTCTCAGTGGCTCTAGGGCCCTCTCAAACAGCTGGATCCACTATGGCCCTCTCAACCAGCTGGCTCCACTAAGGCCCTCTCAACCAGCCCTCTCAACCAGCTACTAGGGCCCTCTCAACCAGCTGGCTCCACTGACCCTCTCAACCACCAGTCTAGTACATGGCTCCAACCCTCTCAACCAGCTGGCTCCACTAACCCTCTCACCAGTCTGGTCCACTAACCCCACAACCATCTGGCTCCACTATGGCCCTCTCAGCCAGCTGGCTCCACATAACTCAACTCTCCACCCCTCTGACCATCCCACCAGTCTAGTACACTAACCCTCTCAACCAGCTGGCTCCACTTCCTACCCTCTCAACCAGTGTGGCTCCACTAGGGCCTCTCAACCATCTGGCTCCACTAGGGAACCATCTGGCTCCACTAGGGCCTTCTAACCAGCTGGCTCCACATAACCATCTGAACTCTCTCAGCCAGCTGGCTCCACTGACCCCTCTCAGTCAGCCGGCTCTACTAAGGCCCTCTCAGTCATATCCACTAACCAGTACTAGGGCCCTCTCAGCCAGCTGGCTCCACTAACCCTCTCAATCATCTGGCTCCACTAGGGCCCTCTCACCAGCTGGCTCCACTAGGGCCCTCTCACCAGTCTAGTAGCATAACTCAACCATCTCTCCATATGGCCCTCACAGTCTAGCCATAGAGTTGTGTCCCAAAAAGTACCCCCAATGTCTAGTTACATAACTCAACTCTCTCCCTGACCCACCAGTCTAGTACATAACTCAACTCTCTCCCTGACCCCACCAGTCTAGTACATAACTCAACTCTCTCCCTGACCCCCACCAGTCTAGTACATAACTCAACTCTCTCCCCGACCCCCACTAGTCTAGTACACAACTCAACTCTCTCCCTGACCCCCACCAGTCTAGTACATAACTCAACTCTCTCCCTCCCCCACCAGTCTAGTACATAACTCAACTCTCTCCCTGACCCCCACCAGTCTAGTACATAACTCAACTCTCTCCCTGACCCCCACCAGTCTAGTACATAACTCAACTCTCTCCCTGACCCCCACCAGTCTAGTACATAACTCAACTCTCTCCCTGACCCATCCACCATAGTACATAACTCAACTCTCACCCCCACCAGTCTAGTACATAACTCAACTCTACCCCCACCAGTCTAGTACATAACTCAACTCTCTCCCTAACCCCCACCAGTCTAGTACATAACTCAACTCTCTCCTGACCCCCACTAGTCTAGTACATAACTCAACTCTCTCCCTGACCCCCACCAGTCTAGTACATTCATCTCATATGACCCCCACCAGTCTAGTACATAACCTGTAGACCCCCACCAGTCTAGTACATAACTCAACTCTCTCCACACATATCATTCACTTTTGTTTGTTTTCATCCCAAGGGAAAGGTTTGGAAACACCTGCACATACATTAACACAGAAACAGCACAATTCATCTCATATGACCTAGTAGCCTTGTAGAGCTGTTTAACATCTATACAATATACACTACATTACATCCTCCATATAATTCATCTCATATGACCTAGTAGCCCTGTAGAGCTGTTTAACATCTATACAATATACACTACATTACATCCTCCATATAATTCATCTCATATGACCTAGTAGCCCTGTAGAGCTGTTTAACATCTATACAATATACACTACATTACATCCTCCATATAATTCATCTCATATGACCTAGTAGCCCTGTAGAGCTGTTTAACATCTATACAATATACACTACATTACATCCTCCATATAATTCATCTCATATGACCTAGTAGCCCTGTAGAGCTGTTTAACATCCACACAGTATAGCTGGGTCTCCCTGTTCTGTCCCTATGTGTCCACTGCCCTGCAGAGCCCCAACCCAACACATCCTACTCAGCTTTAGGGTCTTAGTGAAACAGTCATTATTGGTTTCAGGTGTGTTAGGTCAAGGCCAGAGTGACAACACACAGGACAGCAGACCCCCAGGGCAGGACTGAACAACCCAGCAGCTTTTGAAAACATAAAGTGGGCATCTTTTGAATACAGACTCCTATTGTTGTACTGTTTTCAATATACGACATCCAGACTTTATTCAAGTTGTCCAGCTTACCCTTATAAGAGGTGAACTCAAGCAGTAGAAAGTTAGAGGTGATATTATAGGACACACTATATGTGTAACTTTGCTGCTCTGCCAGCAGTTTCCTGTGGAGTTTTTCTAATGTCAGTGTTTCCTGTTGTTATGTGGATTTAACTGATCTTATCTGCTTAAAAGTTTGTCACGTCATAGATGTGACCTGAGTCAAACTCAACAGGCCTGATGATATATGTCAGGAAGAGAGAGATAATGAGAGAGAGAAAGGAGGGGGTGGGAAGGGCAGAGGAGAGAGTAGTGGAGAGAGAGAGGAGAGGAGGGGACAGAGGAGAGTGTAGTGGAGAGAGAGAGGAGGGGAGGGGACAGATGAGAGAGTAGTGGAGAGAGGAGGGGAGGGCAGAGGAGAGAGTAGTGGAGAGAGAGAGAGGGGGGGGGGGGGACAGAGGAGAGAGTAGTGTAGAGAGAGGGGAGGGGAGGGGAGAGAGAGGAGAGAGTAGTGGAGAGAGAGAGAGAGGGGGGAGGAGACAGAGGAGAGAGTAGTGGAGAGAGAGAGGAGGGGGGGAGGGGACAGAGGAGAGAGTAGTGTAGAGAGAGAGGAGGGGAGGGGGCAGAGGAGAGAGTAGTGGAGAGAGAGAGTAGGGGAGGGGACAGAGGAGAGAGTAGTGGAGAGAGGGAGGGGAGGGCAGAGGAGAGAGTAGTGGAGAGAGAGAGGAGGGGAGGGGACAGAGGAGAGAGTAGTGGAGAGAGAGAGGAGGGGAGGGGGCAGGGGAGAGAGTAGTGGAGAGAGAGAGGGAGGGGAGGGGACAGAGGAGAGAGTGGTGGAGAGAGAGAGGAGGGGCGGGGACAGAGGAGAGAGTAGTGGAGAGAGAGAAGTGTGGGGGGGTGGGGGGGGGACAGGCCAAGGGAAGTAGGCGTGATGAGGGTGCTGCAGTGACCCCCAAAAATACAAAAATACAAACATTTAAATATTTTCAATATATGAATATTTTACTTTCTGGAAAACCATTTCCCCCTAGCAGTCCAGTGCTGTTTCAGCGGTTTGATAAACCCTTCTGTAGGGAGCCCAAAATAAACTTATTTCTATGGGCCTGCATCCTAATCCCTACCTGTAGTCTACCTACCTCTGGTATAATGCATTTCCACCTCTCACTCCATCACTCTCTGTCTGCATCCTCCTCCCTACCTGTAGTCTACCTACCTCTGTCTGCATCCTCATCCCTACCTGTAGTCTACCTACCTCTGTCTGCATCCTCATCCCTACCTGTAGTCTACCTACCTCTGTCTGCATCCTCATCCCTACCTGTAGTCTACCTCTGTCTGCATCCTCATCCCTACCTGTAGTCTACCTACCTCTGTCTGCATCCTCATCCCTAACTGTAGTCTACCTGTCTGCATCCTGCATCCTCATCCCTACCTGTAGTCTACCTACCTCTGTCTGCATCCTAATCCCTACCTGTAGTCTACCTACCTCTGTCTGCATCCTCATCCCTACCTGTAGTCTACCTACCTCTGTCTGCATCCTCATCCCTACCTGTAGTCTACCTACCTCTGTCTGCATCCTCATCCCTACCTGTAGTCTACCTACCTCTGTCTGCATCCTCATCCCTACCTGTAGTCTACCTACCTCTGTCTGCATCCTCATCCCTACCTGTAGTCTACCTACCTCTGTCTGCATCCTCATCCCTAACTGTAGTCTACCTACCTCTGGTTTAATGCATTTCCACCTCACACTCCATCAGTGTTGCTTGTCCATCTTCCTGAATTAAAAGATGAACAGATCAATATTGCTGGCATAACATCATTAAATATTGCTAAAATATTTATCTATAGTGTGGATGTAGGGCTGTTTTTATTATACAATGAGCACCCAGATGCTGCTTATTCAACACAATAATATCAGACAGACCAGCTGGCCCGTGTTGACTACTATGTTGCAATGTGAATATTATCAGAGTTGTCTTGTTGGTACTAAATGTTTCAGTTTCTCCGAGCCGCATTTGTAACAACGTTCTTCTGTTGAAGGAGGAGCGGACCAAAATGCAGCGTGGTGGTTACTCATGTTTATTGATGAAAAATGACTTGACATGAAAATACTGAAAGGTACAAAAACAACAGACGGAAACGTGAAAAACTATACAGCCTGTCTGGTGAAACTATACACAGAGACAGGAACAATCACCCACCAAACACTCAAAGAATATGGCTGCCTAAATATGGTTCCCAATCAGAGACAACGATAATCACCTGACTCTGATTGAGAACCGCCTCAGGCAGCCATAGACTACACTAGACACCCCACAAAACCCCAAGACGAAACACACCACAATAAACCCATGTCACACCCTGGCCTGACCGAAATAAATGAAGAATAAACATAATATATTTCGACCAGGGCGTGACAGAACCCCCCCCCCCCCCTAAGGTGCGGACTCCCGGACACACATCAAAACAATAGGGAGGGTCCGGGTGGGCGTCTGTCTATGGTGGCGGCTCCGGCGCGGGACGTGGACCCCACTCTATAAATGTCTTAGTCCCCCCTCCTCGCGTCCTAGGATAGTCCACCCTTGCCGCCGACCATGGCCTAGAAGTCCTCACCCAGAACCCCACTGGACTGAGGGGCAGCTCGGGACTGAGGGGCTGCTCGGGACTGAGGGGCAGCTCGGGACTGAGGGGCAGCTCAGCACTGAGGGGAAGCTCGGGACTGAGAGACAGCTCGGGACTGAGGCAGCTCGGGACTGAGGGGCAGCTCGGGACTGTGGGGCAGCTCGGGACTGTGGGGCAGCTTGGGACTGAGGGGAAGCTCGGGACTGAGGGGAAGTTCGGCACTGAGGGGAAGCTCAGCACTGAGGGGAAGCTCGGGACTGAGAGACAGCTCGTGACTGATGGGCAGCTCGGGACTGAGAGGCAGCTCGGGACTGAGAGGCAGCTCGGGACTGAGAGGCAGCTCGGGACTGAGGGGCTGCTCGGGACTGAGGGGCCGCTCGGGACTGAGGGGCCGCTCGGGACTGAGAGACAGCTCGGGACTGACGGGCTGCTCGGGACCGACGGGCTGCTCGGGACCGACGGGCTGCTCGGGACTGACGGGCTGCTCGGGACTGAGGGGCTGCTCGGGACTGAGGGGAAGCTCAGCACTGAGGGGAAGCTCAGCACTGAGGGGAAGCTCAGCACTGAGGGGCAGCTCGGGACTGAGAGACAGCTCGTGACTGAGGGGCAGCTCGGGACTGAGGGGCAGCTCGGGACTGAGGGGCAGCTCGGGACTGAGAGGAAGCTCAGCACTGAGAGGAGGCCTAGAACCGAGAGGAAGCCCAGGCAGGTAGTCGGATCCGGCAGATCCTGACTGGCTGGCGGTTCTGGAAGAGTCTGGTTTACTGGCAGGTCTGGAAGAGTCTGGTTGACTGGCAGATCTGGAAGAGTCTGGCTGACTGGCAGATCTGGAAGAGTCTGGCTGACTGGCGGATCCTGGCAGACTGACGGATCTGGCTGCTCCATGCTGACTGGCGGCTCTGGCTGCTCCATGTAGACTGACAGCTCTGGCGGCTCCTTGCAGACTGGCAGCTCCTTGCAGACTGGCAGCTCCTTGCAGACTGGCTGCTCCTTGCAGACTGGCAGCTCCTTACATTTACATTTACATTTAAGTCATTTAGCAGACGCTCTTATCCAGAGCGACTTACAAATTGGTGAATTCACCTTCTGACATCCAGTGGAACAGCCACTTTACAATAGTGCATCTAAATCATTAAGGGGGGGTGAGAAGGATTACTTATCCTATCCTAGGTATTCCTTGAAGAGGTGGGGTTTCAGGTGTCTCCGGAAGGTGGTGATTGACTCCGCTGTCCTGGCGTCGTGAGGGAGTTTGTTCCACCATTGGGGGGCCAGAGCAGCGAACAGTTTTGACTGGGCTGAGCGGGAACTGTACTTCCTCAATGGTAGGGAGGCGAGCAGGCCAGAGGTGGATGAACGCAGTGCCCTTGCTTGGGTGTAGGGCCTGATCAGAGCCTGGAGGTACTGCGGTGCCGTTCCCCTCACAGCTCCGTAGGCAAGCACCATGGTCTTGTAGCGGATGCGAGCTTCAACTGGAAGCCAGTGGAGAGAGCGGAGGAGCGGGGTGACGTGAGAGAACTTGGGAAGGTTGAACACCAGACGGGCTGCGGCGTTCTGGATGAGTTGTAGGGGTTTAATGGCACAGGCAGGGAGCCCAGCCGTCCTTGCAGACTGGCAGCTCCTTGCAGACTGGCTGCTCCATGCAGACTGACAGCTCGGGCTGCGCTAAACAGGCAGGAGACTCCATCAGCGCAGGAGAGGCGAGAGGCTCCGACAGCGCAGGAGAGGAGGAAGGCTCGGGCAGCGCTGAACAGGCAGGAGACTCCGGAAGCGCAGGAGAGGAGAAAGGCTCTGGCTGCGCTAAACAGGTGGGAGACTCCAGCAGCGCTGTAGAGGAGAAAGGCTCTGGCTGCGCTGAACAGGCGGGAGACTCCAGCAGCGCTGTAGAGGAGGAAGGCTCTGGCTGCGCTAAACAGGCGGGAGACTCCAGCAGCGCTGTAGAGGAGGAAGGCTCTGGCTGCGCTGAACAGACGGGAGACTCCGGAAGCGCAGGAGAGGAGGAAGGCTCCGGCAGCGCTGAACAGGCGGGAGACTCCGGCAGCGCTGTAGAGGAGGAAGGCTCTGGCTGCGCTGAACAGGCGGGAGACACCAGCAGCGCTGTAGAGGAGAAAGTCTCCGGCAGCGCTGAACAGGCGGGAGACTCCGGCAGCGCTGTAGAGGAGGAAGGCTCTGGCTGCGCTGAACAGGCGGGAGACACCAGCAGCGCTGTAGAGGAGAAAGGCTCCGACAGCGCTGGAGAGGCGAGGCGCCCTGTAGGCCTGATGTGTGGTGCTGGCACTGGTGGTACTGGGCCGAGGACACGCACAGGAAGCCTGGTGCGGGGAGCTGCCACCGGAAGACTGGTGTGTGAAGGTGGCACTGGATAGACCGGACCGTGCAGGCGCACTGGAGCTCTTGAGCACAGAGCCTGTCCAACTTTACCTGGCTCTATGCCTACTCTAGCCCGGCCAATACGAGGAGCTGGTATGAACCGCACCGGGCTATGCACCCGCACTGGAGACACCGTGCGCTCCATAGCATAACACGGTGCCTGCCCGGTCTCTTTAGCCCCCCGGTAAGCACAGGAAGTTTGCGCAGGTCTCCTACCTGGCGTAGCCATACTCCCTGTGAGCCTCCCCCCAAGAAATGTTTGGGGCTGACTCTCGGGCTTCCTAGCCAACCGGGTTCCCTCGTATCGCCGGCTCCTCTCTCCGGCTGCCTCTGCTCTCCTAAGTGCCTCCACCTATTCCCATGGGAGGCGATCTCTTCCAGCCAGTATCTCCTCCCAACAACCTTTGCCATCCAAAACGTCTTCCCATGTCCATTCCTCCTTTCGCTGTTACCACGCCGCTTGGTCCTGTTGTGGTGGGTGATTCTGTAACGACGTTCTTCTGTTGAAGGAGGAGCGGACCAAAATGCAGCGTGGTGGTTACTCATGTTTATTGATGAAAAATGACTTGACATGAAAATACTGAAAGGTACAAAAACAACAGACGGAAACGTGAAAAACTATACAGCCTGTCTGGTGAAACTATACACAGAGACAGGAACAATCACCCACCAAACACTCAAAGAATATGGCTGCCTAAATATGGTTCCAAATCAGAGACAACGATAATCACCTGACTCAGAACCGCCTCAGGCAGCCATAGACTATGCTAGACACCCCACAAAACCCCAAGACAAAAACACACCAGTATAACCCATGTCACACCCTGGCCTGACCGAAATAAATGAAGAATAAACATAATATATTTCGACCAGGGCTTGACAGCATTGTTCGTTTATACAATGTTTCAATATTATCAGAGCCACCTTGTTGATGCAATGCTTCAGTGTTCACAGAATGTTTCCTTTCCCTGGAGAATAATGCAGACAGGCAAATACAACATGATCTGGGTGCAGACATCATGAGGAACATCTCTGAATGCAGAGCAACAATGTAGGTGGGAAGAACATGAGACAATGACACTGTCATAGTAAACTATACGAACCGATCCACAAGGGTGACTTCATATACATTATAGCAGGGGGTCAACAACGTTTTTCATGAGTGACACTTTACAATTGATCCTACAATTTCTAAAGATCTGAGTGACTGTAATTATTTCCACATTATTTTATGATACTCAACTGAGCCCCAAAAAAAGTTTAACTGCCCACAAACTGAATATTTCAAGCTGGCTACTGGACAGAAACTTTGTCCATTCAACCACAGGCCACGGAGCACCACTATGCATTGCCTTCCTGTATGGAAGCGCTGTCCAATCAGCGGTGTGGGTTCAGGTGAAGGTTAAATATTGCATTGTTTCTGTTCATTTCTGAGTGATGTTCTATCGATTCCCTGCATCATTTCATGTTTTCATGTATCTGAGTTATTTGCCTTCAAGCAGGCAGAAATATGTCCGGTATGACGAAGCACCGTGATAAAGTCTCACCACACCGGAAGTTAATGGGAATATGACTTTTAGATCACGAAAATGTTATTCATACACGTCAGATTTCAATACTGGATGATTTAACTCGGGAGGTCTTCTCTCGAATGAGCCATTGATATTCCTGCCTTGAGAAACTGGTCATTTAACAGAGGGTCTTACAGGTGTCTCCTATTTGTCTGCCTCTTTAGTCCAGGATGCATTGCGTGGTGCCTTTGCCAGATACATTATAGAAAGGAGATAGGAATCTAATTTAATGGAACAATATATAACGCCCTTCCCAGCAGACTGTCGACCAATCACCTTCAGGTTGTCATGCTGCGTCACGCGATTGTTAAGATAATCGTCACGCAATTCCTTCTCATAGTCAGTATACTTTATGTCGAGAAATGTGCCTGTTTTCTTCGAAAGTACGTTATGCCACGATTCCAAAGCTATAAGATACTACCGATAGCAAGTTAATTACCTCACATCTCAGAAAAGACTAGATTTTAACAAGGCTAATCTGAAAACAAGACTCCCTAAAATGTATCAGCATATCGATTGCGCCACCAGGGCTGGCAAAACCTTGGATCATTGTTATTCTAACTTCCGCGACGCATATAAGGCCCTGCCCCACCCCCTTTCGGAAAAGCTGACCACAACTCCAATTTGCTGATCCCTGCCTACAGACAGAAACTAAAACAAGAAGCTCCCACGCTGAGGTCTGTCCAACGCTGGTCCGACCAAGCTGATTCCACACTCCAAGACTGCTTCCATTACGTGGACTGGGACATGTTTCGCATTGCGTCAGACAACAACATTGACGAATACGCTGATTCGGTGTGCGAGTTCATTAGAACGTGCGTTGAAGATGTCGTTCCCATAGCAATGATTAAAACATTCCCTAACCAGAAACCGTGGATTGATGGCAGCATTCGCGTGAAACTGAAAGCGCGAACCATTGCTTTTAATCAGGGCAAGGTGACTGGTAATATGACCGAATACAAACAGTGCAGCTATTCCCTCCGTAAGGCTATCAAACAAGCTAAGCGTCAGTATAGAGACAAAGGAGAATCTCAATTCAACGGCTCAGACACAAGAGGTATGTGGCAGGGTCTACAGTCAATCACGGACTACAAGAAGAAATCCAGCCCAGTCACGGACCAGGATGTCTTGCTCCCAGGCAGACTAAATAACTTTTTTGCACGCTTTGAGGACAATACAGTGCCACTGACACGGCCTACAATGGAAACATGCGGTCTCTCCTTCACTGCAGCCGAGGTGAGTAAAACATTTAAACGTGTTAACCCTCGCAAGGCTGCAGGCCCAGACGGCATCCCCAGCCGCGCCCTCAGAGCATGGGCAGACAAGCTGGCTGGTGTGTTTACGGACATATTCAATCAATCCCTATACCAGTCTGCTGTTCCCACATGCTTCAAGAGGGCCACCATTGTTCCTGTTCCCAAGAAAGCTAAGGTAACTGAGCTAAACGACTACCGCCTCGAAGCACTCACTTCCGTCATCATGAAGTGCTTTGAGAGACTAGTCAAGGACCATATCACCTCCACCCTACCTGACACCCTAGACCCACTCCAATTTGCTTACCGCCCAAATAGGTCCACAGACGACGCAATCTCAACCACACTGCACACTACCCTAACCCATCTGGACAAGAGGAATACCTATGTGAGAATGCTGTTCATCGACTACAGCTCGGCATTTAACACCATAGTACCCTCCAAGCTCGTCATCAAGCTCGAGACCCTGGGTCTCGACCCCGCCCTGTGCAACTGGGTACTGGACTTCCTGACAGGCTGCCCCCAGGTGGTGAGGGTAGGCAACAACTTCTCCACCCCGCTGATCCTCAAAACTGGGGCCCCACAAGGGTGCGTTCTGAGCCCTCTCCTGTACTCCCTGTTCACCCACGACTGCGCGGCCACGCACGCCTCCAACTCAATCATCAAGTTTGCGGACGACACAACAGTGGTAGGCTTGATTACCAACAACGACGAGACGGCCTACAGGGAGGAGGTGAGGGCCCTCGGAGTGTGGTGTCAGGAAAATAACCTCACACTCAACGTCAACAAAACTAAGGAGATGATTGTGGACTTCAGGAAACAGCAGAGGGAACACCCCCCTATCCACATCGATGGAACAGTAGTGGAGAGGGTAGTAAGTCTTAAGTTCCTCGGCATACACATCACAGACAAACTGAATTGGTCCACTCACACAGACAGCATCTTGAAGAAGGCGCAGCAGCGCCTCTTCAACCTCAGGAGGCTGAAGAAATTCGGCTTGTCACCAAAAGCACTCACAAACTTCTACAGATGCACAATCGAGAGCATCCTGGCGGGCTGTATCACCGCCTGGTACGGCACTGCTCTGCCCACAACCGTAAGGCTCTCCAGAGGGTAGTGAGGTCTGCACAACGTATCACCGGGGGCAAACTACCTGCCCTCCGGGACATCTACACCACCCGATGTTACAGGAAGGCCATAAAGATCATCAAGGACAACACCCACCCGAGCCACTGCCTGTTCACCCCGCTATCATCCAGAAGGCGAGGTGCGTACAGGTGCATCAAAGCTGGGACCAAGAGACTGAAAAACAGCTTCTATCTCAAGGCCATCAGACTGTTAAACAGCAACCACTAACATTGAGTGGCTGCTGCCAACACACTGACTCAACTCCAGCCACTTTAATAATGGGAATTGATGGGAAAGGATGTAAAATATATCACTAGCCACTTTAAACAATGCTACCTAATATAATGTTTACATACCCTACATTATTCATCTCATATGTATACGTATATACTGTACTCTATCATCTACTGCATCCTTATGTAATACATGTATCACTAGCCACTTTAACTATGCCACTTTGTTTACATACTCATCTCATATGTATATACTGTACTCGATACCATCTACTGTATCTTGCCTATGCTGCTCTGCACCATCACTCATTAATATCTTTATGTATATATTCTTTATCCCCTTACACTGTGTATAAGAAATTAGTTTTGGAATTGTTAGGTAGATTACTTGTTGGTTATTACTGCATTGTCAGAACTGAAAGCACAAGCATTTTGCTACACTCGCATTAACATCTGCTAACCATGTGCATGTGACAAATAAAATTTGATTTGATTTGATGTTGTACTTCTCATTGACTAAATTTGTGTTAATGTTGTTAGAGTTGCGTAAATTCGAATCTGGTATCAGGATAAATATAACAATGAGTCACCGATTTTATACTATGTATTTTTTATTAGCTAAGTAATAAATGGCAAATGCAACTTTCGTATATATACGGGCTCACTGTAATACCACGCAGGGCAGAACAGAGAACTGACAAGATGTATGTAAACGGTATTCTTTATACTGTGATAGACAGTTCCAACCCGTCTGTTGGCCTATCACAGTAGAGACTGGGCGTGGTTTAAACTTGCTCAGCCTATTGCAGGCGCGCAGGCGGGTCCCCGCCTCTTGGCACTTCTGTTGATAGATGTAACTGTTGCTGTGAAGAACATCCATGCGCTCATACCGTTATCTCGCACCTGCCTCCTGTTATCTAACAAAAGACCGCTTGTTCTCGCAACACCCCGCTCTGAATGTGCCCCCCTCCCAACTCATTGAACAGTTCCTGTCTTCATGCTTCTCTGTATTTTTCCATCATGAGAAAGTCCCATGGCCCTGATACTTTTAACAATGTTTCAAGTCAGCTATGTTGCATAACACATACATACATCCACACAAGCCCACAGCAGATAATATTCAATCATATATATGGTAATGGCTATAATGTAAAACACAGGATCCTACAATGCTGGGTTTTTGAGCTCGCGCCCAGCAGACTCCATTCACTCCGTGAAGGAGAGCGATCCCTGTCCCAGAGTCGCCCAGAATGCACTGCGTGGGCCAATGACGTAGCATCGTCAACGTTTCCCATCTCCTCAAAAGTATATCTGCCGTTGTGATTTAAACTCCACTCTGGGAGACACATCGATCTGCAGGTTGAACATGGTGAGATTGGAGAGATTGGAGACTCCTAAATTGATAGTGCAGTTTGTTTAGGTGATTTAACAGCCAGTTAGCTACTTCACATGCTGATATTGTCTTTGGTATTATTGTGTGTAGATGCATTTAGCTAGCCAGCCAGCCAGCCCACACAGAGAGCATTGCATTGTGGATGTTGTAGTCAACTTGAGCTGCAACAGATTTCCACAACGATGTTCCATCTTGTTACATCCTTATTATTAGGGAAGAACCGATAGTAAATTGCTTCATTAGCTTCAACTGGTGGAGGGACTCTACACATCCCATTTAGCCATACCCTAGGTTTATCTGTATTTCTACACATCCCATTTAGCCATACCCTAGGTTTATCTGTATTTCTACACATCCCATTTAGCCATACCCTAGGTTTATCTGTATTTCTACACACCCCATTTAGCCATACCCTAGGTTTATCTGTATTTCTACACATCCCATTTAGCCATACCCTAGGTTTATCTGTATTTCTACACACCCCATTTAGCCATACCCTAGGTTTATCTGTATTTCTACACACCCCATTTAGCCATACCCTAGGTTTATCTGTATTTCTACACACACCCCATTTAGCCATACCCTAGGTTTATCTGTATTTCTACACACCCCATTTAGCCATACCCTAGGTTTATCTGTATTTCTACACACCCCATTTAGCCATACCCTAGGTTTATCTGTATTTCTACACACCCCATTTAGCCATACCCTAGGTTTATCTGTATTTCTACACACCCCATTTAGCCATACCCTAGGTTTATCTGTATTTCTACACACCCCATTTAGCCATACCCTAGGTTTATCTGTATTTCTACACACCCCATTTAGCCATACCCTAGGTTTATCTGTATTTCTACACACCCCATTTAGCCATACCCTAGGTTTATCTGTATTTCTACACACCCCATTTAGCCATACCCTAGGTTTATCTGTATTTCTACACACCCCATTTAGCCATACCCTAGGTTTATCTGTATTTCTACACACCCCATTTAGCCATACCCTAGGTTTATCTGTATTTCTACACACCCCATTTAGCCATACCCTAGGTTTATCTGTATTTCTACACACCCCATTTAGCCATACCCTAGGTTTATCTGTATTTCTACACACCCCATTTAGCCATACCTAGGTTTATCTGTATTTCTACACACCCCATTTAGCCATACCCTAGGTTTATCTGTATTTCTACACACCCCATTTAGCCATACCCTAGGTTTATCTGTATTTCTACACACCCCATTTAGCCATACCCTAGGTTTATCTGTATTTCTACACACCCCATTTAGCCATACCTAGGTTTATCTGTATTTCTACACACCCCATTTAGCCATACCCTAGGTTTATGCAGTATTTCTACAGCCCCAAACTAGACTTACCTAGGTTTATCTGTATTCCACACCGACTGCATCACAGCTGCATAATACTGATGCATTTTACACATGCTTTCAACTATACTGATGCAGGTACCTTTCTACATGCTATGAGGTCAACTATACTGATGCAGGTACCTTTTACACAGCTAGACAACTATACTGATGCAGGTACCTTTTACACAGCTAGACAACTATACTGATGCAGGTACCTTTTACACAGCTAGGCAACTATACTGATGCAGGTACCTTTTACACAGCTAGACAACTATACTGATGCAGGTCCCTTTCAACTATACTGATGCATGTACCTTTTACTCAGCTAGACAACTATACTGATGCAGGTACAACTTACTCAACAACTATACTGATGCAGGTCCTTTTACTCAGAGACAACTATACTGATGCAGGTACCTTTCAACTATACTGATGCAGGTACCTTTTACACAGCTAGGCAACTATACTGATGCAGGTCCTTTCAACTATACTGATGCAGGTACCTGATGCAGGTACACAGCTAGACAACTATACTGATGCAGGTAACCTTGCAGGTACACTTTTAGCTAGACAACTATACTGATGCAGGTACCTTTTACACAGCTAGGCAACTATACTGACAAGTGTCCATGATAGTAGGATCACCAGGTCAGTTTAGTCGTGAGCTTGTGCAAGCAGATCTGATGATTGTAACCTCTGTAGGACAGTGCGTCTGCCTTAGCGTTCTGGGAACCTGGTCTGTAGGACAGTGAAAACAAAACGGGTAAAAAAAACATGGCCCTTGCCTGGCGAGGGTTCAGTCTCCACCTTGCCTGGCGAGGGTTCAGTCTCCACCTTGCCTGGCGAGGGTTCAGTCTCCACCTTGCCTGGCGAGGGTTCAGTCTCCACCTTGCCTGGCGAGGGTTCAGTCTCCACCTTGCCTGGGTTCAGTCTCCACCTTGCCTGGCGAGGGTTCAGTCTCCACCTTGCCTGGCGAGGGTTCAGTCTCCACCTTGCCTGGCGAGGGTTCAGTCTCCACCTTGCCTGGCGAGGGTTCAGTCTCCTCGCTGCCCGGATGTACTCCAGATTGCGGTGGTCAGTCCAGATGAGAATAGGGTGTTAAGCCCCTTCAAGCCAAAGTCTCCACGCCTTCAGAGCCTTGACAACAGCCAACAGCTCCCGATCCCCAGACTCATAGTTTCGCTCCGCCGGGCTGAGCTTCTTCGAAAACTGAAAGCACAGGGGCGGAGCTTTAGTGGCGTACTCGAGCGCTGAGGGAGCACAGGTACCCTTTTACACAGCTATATACTGATGCAACCTTTCAACTATACTGATGCCGCTATACTGATGCAGGTTCCTATCCCAGATCCGGATGAGCCAGCACAGGAGCCGAGGTAAACAGAGCCCTCAGGTGACCAAAAGCCCTGTCCGCCTCAGCCGTCCATACTGCAGTCGCACCGGTCCCCCTTCAGCAGTGAGGTAATGTGAGTCGCTTTCACTGACCAAAGCCCCGGATAAACCTCCAGTAGTAGTTGGCTACCTGACCGAAGCCCCGGATAAACCTCCGCTGTAGTCGTTGGCTACCTGACCAAAGCCCTGGATAAACCTCTGGTAGTAGTTGGCTACCTGACCAAAGCCCCGGATAAATCTCCGGTAGTAGTTGGAGACCTGACCAAAGCCCCGGATAAACCTCCGGTAGTAGTTGGCTACCTGATCCAAAGCCCTGGATAAACCTCCGGTAGTAGTAATACCTGATCAAAGCCCCGGATAAACCTCCTCCTGTAGTAGTTGGCTACCTGATCAAAGCCCCGGATAAACCTCCGGTAGTAGTTGGCTAACAGACCAAAGCCCCCTGGATAAGTGCCTCCGGTAGTAGTTGGCTACCTGATCAACCTCCGGTAGTAGTTGGCTACCTGATCAAAGCCCCGGATAAACCTCCAGTAGTAGTTGGCTACCTGACCGCCCTCGGATAAACCTCCGGTAGTAGTTGGCTACCTGACCAAAGCCGCTGCACCCCTTTACTGTGGTGGGAGTCGGCCAATTACACACGGCTGAAAACGGTCACTGTCCATCTCCACCCCTGAAGCTGAAATGCGGTCACTCTCCATCACCATCCCTGAAGTGGAAATGCAGTCACTCTCCATCTCCACCACTGAAGTGGAAATGCAGTCACTCTCCATCTCCACCCCTGAAGCTGAAATGAGTCACTCTCCATCTCCACCCCTGAAGCTGAAATGCAGTCACTCTCCATCTCCACCCCTGAAGCTGAAAAAAAACGGGTTCAGTCACTGTTTGGTCCATCTCCATCCCTGAAGCTGAAATGCAGTCACTCTCCATCTCCATTACCCTGAAGCTGAAATGCAGTCACTCTCCATCTCCACCCCCTGAAGCTGAAATGCAGTGAAATGCAGTCACTCTCCATCTCCACCCCTGAAGCTGAAATGCAGTCACTCTCCATCTCCACCCCTGAAGCTGAAATGCAGTCACTCTCCATCTCCACCCCTGAAGTGAACCAGAAGTCATTCCATCTCCACCCTGAAGTGAAATGCAGTCACTCTCCATCTCCACCCCTGAAGTGGAAATGCAGTCACTCCTGTCTCCACCCCTGAAGCTGAAATGCAGTCACTCTCCATCTCCACCCCTGAAGCTGAAATGCAGTCACTCTCCATCTCCACCCCTGAAGCTGAAATGCAGTCCTCTCCATCTCCACCCCTGAAGCTGAAATGCAGTCATTCTCCATCTCCATCCCTGAAGCTGAAATGCAGTCACTCTCCATCTCCACCCCTGAAGTGGAAATGCAGTCATTCTCCATCTCCACCCCTGAAGCTGAAATGCAGTCACTCTCCATCTCCTCCCCTGAAGCTGAAATGCAGTCACTCTCCATCTCCATCCCTGAAGTGGTCCAGAGTGGAAATGCACGACCCCAGACGTTCCATAAAAGCCCTCCAGAACCTTGACGTTAGAGAACTGTGTAAGCAGGGCCTCCTCAGTCTGTATTTGGAACTGGGAAAAGAGGATCGTGAAGGAGGAAGATCACTCTCCATCTCCACCCCTGAAGTGGAAATCCAGTCACTCTCCATCTCCACCCCTGAAGTGGAAATGCAGTCACTCTCCATCTCCACCCCTGAAGCTGAAATGCGGTCACTCTCCATCTCCACCCCTGAAGCTGAAATGCAGTCACTCTCCATCTCCACCCCTGAAGCTGAAATGCAGTCACTCTCCATCTCCACCCCTGAAGCTGAAATGCGGTCACTCTCCATCACCATCCCTGAAGTGGAAATGCAGTCACTCTCCATCTCCACCACTGAAGTAGAAATGCAGTCACTCTCCATCTCCACCCCTGAAGCTGAAATGCAGTCACTCTCCATCTCCACCCCTGAAGCTGAAATGCAGTCACTCTCCATCTCCACCCCTGAAGCTGAAATGCAGTCACTCTCCATCTCCATCCCTGAAGCTGAAATGCAGTCACTCTCCATCTCCACCCCTGAAGTGGAAATGCAGTCACTCTCAATCTCCACCCCTGAAGCTGAAATGCAGTCACTCTCCATCTCCACCCCTGAAGCTGAAATGCGGTCACTCTCCATCTCCACCCCAAAGCTGGAAATGCAGTCACTCTCCATCTCCACCCCTGAAGCTGAAATGCAGTCACTCTCCATCTCCACCCCTGAAGCTGAAATGCAGTCACTCTCCATCTCCACCCCTGAAGTGGAAATGCAGTCACTCTCCATCTCCACCCCTGAAGCTGAAATGCAGTCACTCTCCATCTCCACCCCTGAAGCTGAAATGCAGTCACTCTCCATCTCCACCCCTGAAGTGGAAATGCAGTCACTCTCCATCTCCACCCCTGAAGTGGAAATGCAGTCACTCTCCATCTCCACCCCTGAAGTGGAAATGCAGTCACTCTCCATCTCCACCCCTGAAGTGGAAATGCAGTCACTCTCCATCTCCACCCCTGAAGTGGAAATGCAGTCACTCTCCATCTCCACCCCTGAAGCTGAAATGCGGTACCCTAGGAAGGAGACAGACTGTTGGAAGAACAGACATTTCTCAGCCTTGACGTACAGGTCAGGCTCCAACAGTCGACCAAGTACCTTGAGCATCAGGGACACACACTTGGCGCGTGTAGCGGAGTATATCAGAATGTGGTCGATATATACACTACTACACCCTGCCCCTGCAGGTCCCGGAAAATCTGGTCTCACAAAGGTCTGGAAGACATCAACCCGTACGGCATGACAAGGTTGTCATAGTGCCCTGAGGTGGTACTAAATGACGTCTTCCAATCGTCCCCCTCCCGGATACGCACCAGGTTGTAAGCGCTCCTGAGATCCAATTTTGTGAAGAAGCCCTGTGCATTGACTCTATCGCACTGGCTTTGAGAGGCAGCAGGTAGCAGTACCTCACAGTGATTTGGTTGATACCTCGATAGTCAATGCACGGGCGCAGACCGCCATCCTTCTTCATCGCCAGAACAAGGACAGGGACCGACTTCGGCGGAAGTCGTGACACCTACAACTGTCATCTTTTGTAGCAACTGATTTACTTAACTAAAGGCACATCTCAATATGTGGTCCAGGTGTCTTAGTGTTCCTATAGAAACCTGTGTCCAAACACAGCATTAAATAGCATCTAATCAGAATAGTGTACAGAGCAAAGTTATTACAGCTATTTAAATGTAATGCGTTTTTAGTGTTTATTCTGTGTCATTAATAAAATCACTGTTGCCTATTAGATCAATATTAGTGTGAACACTCGATCCATGTTGAGGTGAGACACGTCTGTTTGGACTAGATTGTTGAGGTGAGACCCATGTTGATGAGAGACATCTGATTGGACTATCCATGTTGAGGTGAGACACGTCTAATTGGACTAGATCCATGGTGAGGTGAGACACGTCTAATTGATGAGACACGTCTGATTGGACTAGATCCATGTTGAGGTGAGACACGTCTGATTGGATCTAGATCCATGTTGAGGTGAGACACGTCTGATTGGACTAGATCCATGTTGAGGTGAGACACGTCTGGACTAGATCCATGTTGAGGTGAGACACGTCTGATTGGACTAGATCCATGTTGAGGTGAGACACGTCTGATTGGACTAGATCCATGTTGAGGTGAGACACGTCTGATTGGACTAGATCCATGTTGAGAGACACGTCTGATTGGACTAGATCCATGTTGAGGTGAGACACGTCTGATTGGACTAGATCCATGTTGAGGTGAGACACGTGAGACATCCATGTTGAGGTGAGACACGTCTGATTGGACTAGATCCATATTGAGGTGAGACCATTCCATGTCTGTATTGGTTTGTGTGAGAAAGCATTTTGGGAGAAGGTGGTGGACCGTTTGAGGATTCTACAGTTCCCCTGGTGGAGGTTCTTGGAACACTGATATTTAAGTCTGAGGTTGATGAAAACAAATTTGGTGCTGCAATGTTGTGTGTTATCTTGAATACCAGGTAGATGTTGGAGTACAGAATGAAATGGAGAGGAGAAGGAGAGGAGGAGAGAGAGGAGGAGAGGGTCAGAAGAGAAAGGAGAGGGGAGAGAAAGGAGGGGGGGAGATGAAGAGGAGAATAAAGAGGGAGAGAAGAGGAGAGGAGATGGAGAGGGAAGAAGAGACTGGGAGGAGAAGAGAGGGAGAGGAGAAGAGGAAAGGGGGAGGGGGGAGGGGAGGAAGAGAGGGGAGTGGGGAGAAGAAGGGTCAGGGGAGGGAGAGGGAGAGAAAAGAGAGGGGGAGAGGGAGAGAGGGAGAGAAAAGAGGGAGAGAAAAGAGACTGGGAGACGAAGAGAGGGGAGAAGAGGCTGGAGAAGAGAGGGGGGGAGAAGATAGAGGAGGAGGGAGGGAGAGGGCGAGAAGAGGAGAGAGAGGGGGAGAAGGGAGAAGAGGAGAAGAGAGGAGGAGAGAGGAGAGGAGGAGAGGAGGAGGTTGAGAAGAGGGGGAGGGGAGAGGAGAGAATAGGAGAGGGGGATAGGTGGAGAAGAGAAGAGGGGAGAAGAGAGAGGGGGAGTGGAGGAGATAAGGAGATAAGGTGAGGAGGAGGAAAAAGGAGAACATTTACATTTTACATTTAAGTCATTTAGCAGACGCTCTTATCCAGAGCGACTTACAAATTGGTGAATTCACCTTCTGACATCCAGTGGAACAGCCACTTTACAATAGTGCATCTAAATCATTAAGGGGGAGGGGGGGGGTGAGAAGGATTACTTATCCTATCCTAGGTATTCCTTGAAGAGGTGGGAGAAGAAGAGAGGGAGAGGAGGGGAAGAAGAGAAGAGGAGAGGGGGAGGAGGAGAAGGGAGGGAGGAGAAGAGAGGGGGAGAAGGGAGGAGAAAAGGTGAGTGAGGAGGAGAAAAGGAGAGGGGAGGGGAGGGGGAAGAGAGGTGGAGAAGAGAAGAGGAGAGGTGGAGAAGAGAGGTGAGGAGATAAGGCGAGTGAGGAGGAGAGAGGAGAGGAGGAGAAAAGGAGAGAGGAGAGGAGGGGAGAAGAGGAAAGAGGGAGAAGAAGAGAGGGGAGAAGAGGAGAAGAGAGGGGGAGAAGAGGAGAAGAGAGGGAGAGGAGGAGAAGAGATGGGAGAGGAGGAGAGGGGGAGAAGAGGGGAGGGGAAGAAGAGGAGAGGGAGAGGGAGAGAAGAGGAGAGGGGGAGAGGTGGAGAAAAGAAGAGGAGAGGGGGAGAAGAGGGGGGGGAGGGGTAGAATTGGGGAGAAGAGGAGAAGTGGAGAAGAGAGGGGGAGAAGTGGGGAGGGAGAGAAGGAGAAAAGAACAGTTGAAGAGGAGAGGAGAGGGGGAAGAGGAAAAGTGAGGGCGAGTTCATTAACTCAATTCTACTGACAATGTTTGTCTATGGAGATTGCATGGCTGAGTGCTTGATTTTATACATCTGTCAGGAAGGGGTGTGGCTGAAATAGAATCCACTAATTTGAAGGGGTGTCCACATACTTTTGTATATATAGTGTATGTACACATGGGTGTTGTTGCACCATACCAACGTTAAGCCTGTCTTCCCCATCACATCATGAAAGGTCATGTTGATGTTCATTTAACCTCTGTCTCTCTCTTCCTCTGACTCCTCTCTTTCTCCTCTTTCTCTCTCTTCCTCTGACTCCTCTCTGTCTCTCTCTCTCTCTTTCTCCTCTGTCTCTCTCTTTCTCCTCAGATCTCCAGGCTCAAAGCGTCAGTCCACCAGGTAGGTAGAGTATAAATCTACAGTGATTATAGCAGTTCAATATTAGTCAACTTTATTATCCCACATGGAGAAATTCATGTGTCCATACAAACCATTCTAAACCCCAATAACAAGTAGTGTTTTATTGAACTACTAATACTTGTCAACCACAAAGCATCACTGCTGTTAAATAACAGAATCACTGTCATCATCTGTCCTCACCACTGTGTTTTCCTCTCTGCTGTTTACAGCTGAACTCTCAGTGAGACTGGTGGATGGGACCACTTCCTGTTCTGGGACAGTGGAAGTCTTCTACAGAGGAGAGTGGTTGGGTCTATGTCCTAGTTGGTGGAGCATGATGAGAGAGGTTAAGATTGTGTGTAGACAGCTGGACTGTGGGAATCCTGTATCTGAATCTAGAGGACCTCTGATTGAAGATGGAAGAAGAGGAGTCACGATGTGGAGTTGTAGGAGAGATGAGTCTTCAATTAGACAGTGTGACATCATAGGAGGACCTGGTGTCTGTGATGGTGGATATTATCATCATGTGACCTGTTCAGGTAAGAGACTGGTCATATTGACAGATTTATTTATACATTATACAATATCACCATGTATCATGTTTTATGTGTTTTTATTTCATTTAAATAGAGGGAGAGATGTCAGATGTATTTAAACATTATATTTGTGTTTGTCATATTGGTTTATGGGAGATGTTCATGGGCAGATCATTGTAGTTCAGATGGTACTGAAGTGAAGCTGCCTGATGGATGTCCAGCTGTTTATTTTCTATAAAGTGAAGTGAACTTATTCCTGTCTCCTGCCTGCATTATTCCCAACCCGATCCTGAGTGACTAAGAACCCATTTCTACCTCTTACAGTATCAAACATAGCAAACTACAATCTTTTATCTAACATATTTGTGTTTCGTCCTTGACAGTGTCATCAACAAAACTGATTGAATGTTCAACCAACTCTTTTTCTCCAGACTCTGTGCGGCTTGTGGATGGAGCTGGTCTCTGCTCTGGGAGAGTGGAGGTGAAGTCCAATCAGTCCTGGGCCTCAGTGTGTGAAGCTGACTTTGACCAGCAGGATGCAGAGGTAGTCTGTAGGGATCTTGGCTGTGGGGCTCCTGCAGCTCTACAGGGGGGGCTCTATGGAGAAGGTGAGGGTCAGACCTGGGATAAAGAGTTCCAGTGTAAAGGCAAAGAGTCCCTTCTCCTGGACTGTGACACCTCAGACAGAGAGAACAACACCTGCCTACCTGGTAATGCTGTTGGACTCACCTGCTCAGGTAAGAAACAGTTTGTCACTCAGTCAACATTGTTTCTCACCTGGAGTGAAGAATATGAGAGACAATATAGGTGTGTTTTTGTGAGAAAATATTAAGATTACTGTCTCTCTCTTTTCTTTTCTCAGAGCCTGATGATGTGAGGCTGGTGGGAGGAGGCAGTCGCTGTGCTGGTGGAGTGGAGTGGAACGACCAGGGAGAGTGGAGAATTGTGGGAGCTGATGACTGGGACCAGAGGGATGTAGCTGCAGTAGTGTGTAGACAGCTGGGTTGTGGCTCCACTGTTTCAGCACTACCTGGAAACACCACTGGAGGGTTCAGAGTTTCCTGTTCTGAGTCTGAGTCTTCACTGAGGGAGTGTTCCAGAGGTTATGATCTCCGTCCTGGACTCACAGTGATCTGCTCAGGTAATAACAAGATACACTATATGGCCAATAGTATGTGGACTTTAGTGGATTCTGGTATTTCAGCCACACCTGACAGGTGTCTAAAATGAAGCACACAGCCATGCAATCTCCATAGACAAACATCGACAGAAAACTGTTCTTACTGAAGATGTCAGTGATTTTCAACGTGGAACATCTCGGAGCAACAACGGCTCAGCTGTGAAGTGGTAGACCACTAAAACTCACAGAACGGACCACCGAGTTTTGAAGTGTGTAGAGCGTAAAAATAATCCTCTGTTGTAAAACTCACTGCTGAGTTCCACATACTTTAGTCCATGTATTATATCTCCTTCCTGGACTCACAGTGATCTGCTCAGGAAATATCAACATATTATAATTATATTCAACTCATTTCCTTCATTCATACAACTTCCTCTGCACCTCTCATGATGACTGTTTAACTTGTCAGTCTGCTTTTCTAAATAGATCAATCAGTCAAGTAGGAATCAAATACAACTTAAATATCCCAGAATGCTTTGTATTTGAGTGTTATCTCAGTGAACGTCTCTACTCACTACCACTGTCACAAAGAGAGGAGGAGGGAGGAGTTGAGGAAGAGGGAGAGATGGGAGAGATCAAATATATTTTTATCACTGAGTTCTCACCCGTGATGTCATCAAAACCAGTAACCTGTTCCTCTCTTGGCCCATCCTGACCCTGACATACAGTATCAGACTTTGTAGATCAGATGGTACTGAAGTGAAGCTGCCTGATGGATGTCCAGCTGTTTATTTTATATAAAGTGAAGTGAATTTATTCCTGTCTCCTGCCTGCATTATTCCCAACCCGATCCTGAGTGACTAAGAACCCATTTCTACCTCTTACAGTATCAAACATAACAAACTACAATCTTTTATCTAACATATTTGTGTTTAGTCCTTGACAGTGTCATCAACAAAACTGATTGAATGTTCAACCAACTCTTTTTCTCCAGTGTCTGTGCGGCTTGTGGATGGAGCTGGTCTCTGCTCTGGGAGAGTGGAGGTGAAGTCCAATCAGTCCTGGGCCTCAGTGTGTGAAGCTGACTTTGACCAGCAGGATGCAGAGGTAGTCTGTAGGGATCTTGGCTGTGGGGCTCCTGCAGCTCTACAGGGGGGGCTCTATGGAGAAGGTGAGGGTCAGACCTGGGATAAAGAGTTCCAGTGTAAAGGCAAAGAGTCCTTTCTCCTGGACTGTGACACCTCAGACAGAGAAAACAACACCTGCCCACCTGGTAATGCTGTTGGACTCACCTGCTCAGGTAAGAAACAGTTTGTCACTCAGTCAACATTGTTTCTCATCTGGAGTGAAGAATATGAGAGACAATATAGGTGTGTTTTAGTGAGAAAATAGTAAGATTACTGTCTCTCTCTTTTCTTTTCTCAGAGCCTGATGATGTGAGGCTGGTGGGAGGAGGCAGTCGCTGTGCTGGTGGAGTGGAGTGGTACGACCAGGGAGAGTGGAGGACTGTGGGAGCTGATGACTGGCATTTAGCTGCAGTAGTGTGTAGACAGCTGGGTTGTGGCTCCACTGTTTCAGTACCACCTGGAAACACCAATAGAGGGCTTGGAGTTTTCTGTTCTGGGTCTGAGTCTTCACTGAGGGAATGTTCCAGAAGTTATGATCTCCTTCCTGGACTCACAGTGATCTGCTCAGGTAATAACAAGATACACTATATGGCCAAAAGTAGGTGGACATTAGGTGGCACGTCTAGGAGCAACAACGGCTCAGCTGCGAAGTGGTAGACCACAAAAACTCACAGAACGAACCTTAGAAGCGCATAAAGCGTGAACATATATGATTGAAAAACTCACTGCTGAGTTCCACATACTTTAGTCCATGTATTATATCTCCTTCCTGGACTCACAGTGATCTGATCAGGAAATATCAACATATTATAATTATATTCAACTGATTTCCTTCATTCATACAACTTCCTCTGCACCTCTCATGATGACTGTTTAACTTGTCAGTCTGCTTTACTAAATAGATCAATCAGTCAAGTAGGAATCAAATACAACTTTAATATCCCAGAATGCTTTTGTATGTGAGTGTTATCTCAGTGAACGTCTCTACTCACTACCACTGTCACATGTCATGTTATTGTCACATCTAAATGAGGAAAGTAGTTGAGGAGCTACGTTTTCTTTTTCTCTCCTCTTGTTCCAGATGTCCTGCTTCAGCCTGATATCAACATATGTTGTCTCAGTGACTGTAGGCCCACTACTCATGTTGCCCTGTGAGGGAGGGTGGCTGGCACTGTTACATGCTGATGTTTTGTTATGTCTATAGGAAACTAGTTGAAGAGGTTTTTCTTGTTCTCTTTTATTGTTACAGATCTCCTGGTCCAGCCTGATATCTTCCTGACTGACCCAATGGGAGGGGTCTCCAGGGGCCACCAGGGGCCCGAGATGTTCAGGGGCTACAACTTCACCATCACCTGCTCCACTCAGCCACAGTACCCAGGAGGCTCCTTCCTCCTCACGTTCACCGGCTCCAACAGAACCCAGACCCAGCCAGCTGTCAATCACTCTGCTGCCTTCCTCTTCCCTGCTGCAGATGACTCCCACCAAGGGAACTACAGCTGTGTTTATGAGAATTATGTTTTCTCTCATAACTTCTCCTCTGAGAGTGAGCTCCTCTCCCTCACCATCACAGGTAACTGAACATGAACCAGACTTATAACTTTGTCATTGACAGATTTCCCACAGATCTATGTGATGATGATCAGTCCCCTCATCAAAGGTGTTTCTGTTTGCAGCCTCTCCTCTGCCAGCCTTCATCATCAGACACGTTGTAGTGCTGCTGATCCTACTGACAACAATCACCACCTCCTACCTGTACTACAAGGTAAAGACATTTACTCAGACGTTACAAGTCATTTAAACTAGAGGGTGAGGGTGAGGGGGAGAGGGAGGGAGATACGAGAGAGTAATTGTCTGACTGTTGGTGCTGTGTCTCCCTAGCCCACCAGGAGGCAGAAGAGAGTGAACAGGGTGAGCAGCATGGATCTTTATGTCAATGCCATGGAGATGGTCTCTCTGAGCTCCAGAGCTGAAGCTGGACCGGGAGAGGAGAGAGCAGCCCAGGGGACGGAGTAGGAGTAGAATGAAGCTGACCCTTCATGCTGATCTTAGGTCAGTTTTGTGTTTTAAATCGATGGTCAGCAGTGGACTGGTGTTTAAAATGTGGTGACAAACCTGATGTGGTTCTAATTTTAATAACAAGTTCAGAATTAGTTTCTCTTTCTAGAACCTTGTAAGAAATCTAAAAGGAGTGACTGCAACCACCATTATTCATTTAGTTTGATTTTTACCACCAGAGAAACATGGGGTTTTGGGTAACATGGTGTTTTGGGTAACATGGGGATTTGGGTAACATGGGGTTTTGGGTAACATGGGTTCTGGGTAACATGGGGTTCGGGTAACATGGGGTTCGGGTAACATGGGGTTCTGGGTAACATGGGGTTCTGGGTAACATGGGGGTTTGGGTAACATGGGGTTTGGGTAACATGGGGGTTTGGGTAACATGGGGGTTTGGGTAACATGGGGGTTTGGGTAACATGGGGGTTTGGGTAACATGGGGTTTTGGTAACATGGGGTTTGGGTAACATGGGGTTTGGGGTAACATGGGGTTTTGGGTAACATGGGGTTTTGGGTAACATGGGGTTTTTTTTGGTAACATGGGGTTTTGGGTAACATGGGGTTTTGGGTAACATGGGGTTTTGGGTAACATGGGGTTTTGGGTAACATGGGGTTTTGGGTAACATGGGGTTTTGGGTAACATGGGGTTTTGGGTAACATGGGGTTTTGGGTAACATGGGGTTTGGGTAACATGGGGTTTTGGGTAACATGGGGTTTGGGGTAACATGGGGTTTGGGGTAACATGGGGTTTGGGTAACATGGGGTTTGGGTAACATGGGGTTTTTGGTAACATGGGGTTTTGGTAACATGGGGATTGGGTAACATGGGGTTTTGGGTAACATGGGGTTTTGGGTAACATGGGGTTTTGGTAACATGGGGTTTTGGGTAACATGGGGTTTTGGGTAACATGGGGTTTTGGGTAACATGGGGTTTTGGGTAACATGGGGTTTTGGGTAACATGGGGTTTTGGGTAACATGGGGTTTTGGTAACATAGGATTTGGGTAACATGGGGTTGAATGTATTGTATTCTTTTGTCTTCATCTTATTTAGTGTCTCTTAGATTCGTTATCTTATTTAGTGTCTCTTAGATTCTTTATCTTGAAGTGTTTCCATTATTTGTGCAGGTATTATTATAATCATCTGTTCATTCTTTGTATTTTGAAACATTTTTTAATAAAGGGGTTTGTTGTTGTTTACCTCTCATGATGTTATTGATTATAAATGTTATGTTATTGATTATGATGTAGATTAGTGTGATGTTGTTAGTAGTATAGAGATAATGTTATTGATTATACATGTTATGATATTGATTATGAAGTAGATTATTGTTATGATGTTGCTCTCTAAACTGCCATGTAATCAACTGAATGCTTTTAATAAAATTACAGGCTGTCAGTCTTGTGTGATTTAATTATTAGACAGACGACAACATACAGTATGAATTAACTGAGTTCAGTCTGTGTGATTCCCCTCTTGGACAGACTACAACAGACAGTATGAATTAACTGGTCATACATTTGGCAGGAGGTTAGGAAGTGCATGTCAGTTTCCACCTCATTTTGTGGGCTGTGTGCACATAGCCTGTCTTCTCTGGAGAGCCAGGTACTGACCTGTATATAGTCCTGCTATTGTTATTTTACTGTTGCTCTTTAATTACTTTTTACTCTTTAATTACTTGTTACTTTCATTTCTTATTCTTATCCATATTTCTATAAACTGCATTGTTCGTTTGGGGCTCGTAACTATTTGATTTGAGGTCTGCCTACAGTGGCCTTTCTCAATAGCAAGGCTATGCTCACTCAGTCTGTACATAGTCAAAGCTTTCTTTAAGTTGGGGTCAGTCACAGTGGTCAGGTATTCTGCCACTGTGTTCTCTCTGTTCAGGGACAAATAACATTCTAGTTTGCTCTGTTTTTTGTTAATTCAATCCAATGTGTCAAGCAATTATCTTTTTGTTTTCTCATGATTTGGTTGGGTCTAATGTGTTTGCTGTCCTGGGGCTCTGTGGGGTCTGTTTGTGTATGTGAACAGAGCCCCAGGTCCAGCTTGCTTAGGGGTCTCATCTGTCTGTCTCTGTCTGTGTCTCTCGCTCTTTCTGTCTCTCACACACAGATGAGGGGATAATAATAACACCTGCTAATTCAAACAGAGAGAAACTACAAACAAACAGAGAGAGAGAAGAGAAGACATCAATGTAGTTATGTATCCTCTATAGACTATGATGTATTGTTGTCCTGGTGTGTAGTTATTTATCCTCTATAGACTATGATGTATTGTTGTCCTGGTGTGTAGTTATTTATCCTCTATAGACTATGATGTATTGTTGTCCTGGTGTGTAGTTATTTATCCTCTATAGACTATGATGTATTGTTGTCCTGGTGTGTAGTTATTTATCCTCTATAGACTATGATGTATTGTTGTCCTGGTGTGTAGTTATTTATCCTCCATAGACTATGATGTATTGTTGTCCTGGTGTGTAGTTATTTATCCTCCATAGACTATGATGTATTGTTGTCCTGGTGTGTAGTTATTTATCCTCCATAGACTATGATGTATTGTTGTCCTGGTGTGTAGTTATTTATCCTCCACATAGACTATGATGTATTGTTGTCCTGGTGTGTAGTTATTTATCCTCCACATAGACTATGATGTATTGTTGTCCTGGTGTGTAGTTATTTATCCTCCATAGACTATGATGTATTGTTGTCCTGGTGTGTAGTTATTTATCCTCCATAGACTATGATGTATTGTTGTCCTGGTGTGTAGTTATTTATCCTCCATAGACTATGATGTATTGTTGTCCTGGTGTGTAGTTATTTATCCTCCATATACTATGATGCATTGTTGTCCTGGTGTGTAGTTATTTATCCTCCATAGATTATGATGTATTGTTGTCCTGGTGTGTAGTTATTTATCCTCCACATAGACTATGATGTATTGTTGTCCTGGTGTGTAGTTATTTATCCTCATAGTCTATGATGTATTGTTGTCCTGGTGTGTAGTTATGTATCCTCTATAGACTATGATGTGTTGTTTGTCCTGGTGTGTAGTTATTTATCCTCTATAGACTATGATGTATTGTTGTCCTGGTGTGTAGTTATTTATCCTCCATAGACTATGATGTATTGTTGTCCTGGTGTGTAGTTATTTATCCTCCATAGACTATGATGTATTGTTGTCCTGGTGTGTAGTTATTTATCCTCCACATAGACTATGATGCATTGTTGTCCTGGTGTGTAGTTATTTATCCTCCATAGACTATGATGTATTGTTGTCCTGGTGTGTAGTTATTTATCCTCCATAGACTATGATGTATTGTTGTCCTGGTGTGTAGTTATTTATCCTCCACATAGACTATGATGTATTGTTGTCCTGGTGTGTCGTTATTTATCCTCCATAGACTATGATGTATTGCTGTCCTGGTGTGTAGTTATTTATCCTCATAGTCTATGATGTATTGTTGTCCTGGTGTGTAGTTATTTATCCTCTATAGACTATGATGTATTGTTGTCCTGGTGTGTAGTTATTTATCCTCCATAGTCTATGATGTATTGTTGTCCTGGTGTGTAGTTATTTATCCTCCATAGACTATGATGTATTGTTGTCCTGGTGTGTAGTTATTTATCCTCCACCAACCCTGGAGACTCATGATGGAGATACAGTCCCCACCAACCCTGGAGTTATTTATCCTCCATACTATGGTGAGTGTCACCCACCATGGAGAGCCAACTACCCACATGTCTGGTCAGGGTCCCCACCAACCCTGGAAGTCACACCACCAACCCTGGAGAGATACAGTCACCCACCAACCCTGGAGAGATACAGTCACCCACCAACCCTGGAGAGATACAGTCACCCACCAACCCTGGAGAGATACAGTCCCCCACCAACCCTGGAGAGATACAGTCACCCACCAACCCTGGAGAGATACAGTCACCCACCAACCCTGGAGAGATACAGTCACCCACCAACCCTGGAGAGATACAGACACCCACCAACCCTGGAGAGATACAGTCACCCACCAACCCTGGAGAGATACAGTCACCCACCAACCCTGGAGAGATACAGTCACCCACCAACCCTGGAGAGATACAGTCACCCACCAACCCTGGAGAGATACAGTCACCCACCAACCCTGGAGAGATACAGACACCCACCAACCCTGGAGAGATACAGTCACCCACCAACCCTGGAGAGATACAGTCACCCACCAACCCTGGAGAGATACAGGCTTTGCAAGATTTTGTTCCAGACCACCACTGAAATGCATGTAGTAAAATTGGCTCATCATAAAGGATTTGATGATATATTGATTGACTGGTATTTGTTGTCGTGGTACCTGGCTGGGGAAACATCTGCATACCTGGTCTCTGCCCCAATAATCTCTTCTTCCTCCCAAAGTGTTTGCTTGTTCACTTCCCTTCATGGACAGGATTTGACAGGAATTGATTAGTATGGAAACTCCTGCCATAACCTTCGCCTTCACCAATCCAATGCTTTTACACTTTATGGGGAGTAGTGAATGAGTGTACACTTCAGGAAGCAGTAAGTACTTTTGGGACGCACCCCTGGCCCAGGCCGGAGGATCTCCAAACTGACCACTTGTCAAAGGGAGCCAACACATTCTCTGGTGCTCTATTCTGCATTTTGTACCTCGCAGCACACCGTACAAATATTCAAAGTTCAAGGCCGATATTACCGTTCTGCGAGCAGCAGGATAATATGTTGGCAGCACAACAGCATATTATTTTTTCCCAAAATAAAAATAATAACAAATAATAATAATACATCAATAAAAATATAAATGTATATATTTTTATTCTAAATAAGAGTCGAATTTGACAATATCGATTATTGTGGCAATGTAGTTCAATACAACTGTTTTTCACAGCATTGCAACCACTTTTGAAACAAATAAATTGATAATTTGACATATTTTAATATTGTATAATTTATACCAGCATTTCTTTAGAAAGTTTACTAACTGAATACTGGCATGTTGAAAGCTGTTGTGAAGGTCAGTGGTGTAGTGGTGCCTGGAGAAGTGGGTATACAGTACTCTAATTTAGTAAAACATTTTCCAAATGGCCCAGAGAAGGAAAGGCACCCTGTGTGAAAGATTCTATTGGTCACAGTCAGGCCAACGCAAACTGTAATGTTCAGTAGGATAATAGTAGACCAACCCAAGCTGTACTGTTCAGTAGGATAATAGTAGACCAACCCAAGCTGTACTGTTCAGTAGGATAATAGTAGACCAACCCAAGCTGTACTGTTCAGTAGGATAATAGTAGACCAACCCAAGCTGTACTGTTCAGTAGGATAATAGTAGACCAACCCAAGCTGTACTGTTCAGTAGGATAATAGTAGACCAACCCAAGCTGTACTGGTCAGTAGGATAATAGTAGACCAACCCAAGCTGTACTGTTCAGTAGGATAATAGTAGACCAACCCAAGCTGTACTGTTCAGTAGGATAATAGTAGACCAACCCAAGCTGTACTGTTCAGTAGGATAATAGTAGACCAACCCAAGCTGTACTGTTCAGTAGGATAATAGTAGACCAACCCAAGCTGTACTGTTCAGTAGGATAATAGTAGACCAACCCAAGCTGTACTGTTCATGTAGGATAAGTAGTAGACCAACCCAAGCTGTACTGTTCAGTAGGATAATAGTAGACCAACCCAAGCTGTACTGTTCAGTAGGATAATAGTAGACCAACCCAAGCTGTACTGTTCAGTAGGATAATAGTAGACCAACCCAAGCTGTACTGTTCAGTAGGATAATAGTAGACCAACCCATGTACTGTTCAGTAGGATAATAGTAGACCAACCCAAGCTGTACTGTTCAGTAGGATAATAGTAGACCAACCCAAGCTGTACTGTTCAGTAGGATAATAGTAGACCAACCCAAGCTGTACTGTTCAGTAGGATAATAGTAGACCAACCCAAGCTGTACTGTTCAGTAGGATAATAGTAGACCAACCAGTAGTGATGTAATGTTGTAAATGTGTACTGTTCAGTAGATAATAGTTTAAAACCCAAGCTGTACTGTTCAGTAGGATAATAGTAGACCAACCCAAGCTGTACTGTTCAGTAGGATAATAGTAGACCAACCCAAGCTGTACTGTTCAGTAGGATAATAGTAGACCAACCCAAGCTGTACTGGTCAGTAATATAACAGTAGACCAACCCAAGCTGTACTGGTCAGTAAGATAACAGTAGACCAACCCAAGCTGTACTGGTCAGTAGGATAATAGTATAACTATTATTGAAACATGTTCCATAAGTCCGTCAGACGTTGATGGCAGTACTTTGGTTCTTTAACTGGAATCACATATTAATCACTCCTCCCTGCACCATTATAAGATAAGTTAACAATGTGGTTCTGACACACAAATTAACTTCTAGTCTCGGTTATCCATTTCACCTTGTCAATGCTCATATTTGAGAGATACAATAATTATTATACTTATCAATGTTGTGGATGAGCGCATTGTTTGTTTGTTCTGTTCCTCAAATCTCTGTAGCTTCCGGGTATGCTGGAAAAGGACCCGAGCTAAGGGAATTTGGTTAAGCTTTATAGTGCCTGTCCCAAATGGCTCATTAATGCATATGGGCATATTGAAAGAGATTGTCAGTAGTGATGTAATGTTGTAAATGTTATGTTGTGATATTGTTTAAAACCGTGTTGCAATGTATATCCTTTAGTATGTTTAGTTCATGGAAAATGTAGGTTTGTATTGTTAATTGATTAATTAATTAGGGTTAATTGTTCTGAGGGAGGGGCTAGCCCTCAAAGGTCAGATCCTTTCAGTCATGGAGAGGCAGTTTGGATTGAGCTGTGGATGGGGTAGCATTGTTTTTAAGCTGTTCCATAAACATAGACGTTGATGGCAGTACTGTTGTTTTTTGTTCTGGAATCACTTGTAAATAAACACTTTGCACAGAAGAACTTTTGAGGTTCTGCCATCTTTTTATTTTGATAAACATTAGGTTATGACAGTTTAGCCTTCTGACCTACTACTACGTGACAAAACATCTCTTTTTTCAGGTTTTTGTTCTCAAAGTCTGACTTTTTTAAACAGAAAAAAATACAATTGTTTGCTCTAAGAACATAACTTAAACCACATCAGGAGGCCACAATTGAGGTTTGGGAAAAATCGAAGATAAAAGGATTTGAGTGTGAATTCACCTAGCACTATTGTTGGATTAGCAATAGCCATGTAAACATAGCACTATTGGCAGTGTTTATATAGTACAGACACCTACACTATGTTGGATTAGCAGTGTTTACTAGCAGATCAATGATTTGTCAGATCCCAATACCCATGTAAACTGTCTGGATGACTGACAGATCAATGAGGTTAGATCCAATACCCATGTAAACATAGCTAACTGACAGATCAATGAGGTCAGATCCCAATACCCATGTAAACATAGCTTACTGACAGATCAATGAGGTCAGATCCCAATACCCATGTAAACATAGCTTACTGATAGATCAATGAGGTCAGATCCCAATACCCATGTAAACATAGCTTACTGATAGATCAATGAGGTCAGATCCCAATACCCATGTAAACATAGCTTACTGATAGATCAATGAGGTTAGATCCAATACCCATGTAAACATAGCTTACTGACAGATCAATGAGGTCAGATCCCAATACCCATGTAAACATATCTTACTGGCAGATCAATGAGGTCAGATCCCAATACCCATGTAAACATAGCTTACTGGCAGATCAATGAGGTCAGATCCCAATAACCATGTAAACATAGCTTACTGACAGATCAATGAGGTCAGATCCAATACCCATGTAAACATAGCTTACTGACAGATCAATGAGGTCAGATCCCAATACCCATGTAAACATAGCTTACTGACAGATCAATGAGGTCAGATCCCAATACCCATGTAAACATAGCTTACTGACAGATCAATGAGGTCAGATCCCAATACCCATGTAAACATAGCTTACTGACAGATCAATGAGGTCAGATCCCAATACCCATGTAAACATAGCTTACTGACAGATCAATGAGGTTAGATCCAATACCCATGTAAACATAGCTTACTGACAGATCAATGAGGTTAGATCCCAATACCCATGTAAACATAGCTTACTGATAGATCAATGAGGTCAGATCCCAATACCCATGTAAACATAGCTAACTGACAGATCAATGAGGTTAGATCCCAATACCCATGTAAACATAGCTTACTGACAGATCAATGAGGTCAGATCCCAATACCCATGTAAACATAGCTAACTGACAGATCAATGAGGTTAGATCCCAATACCCATGTAAACATAGCTTACTGACAGATCAATGAGGTTAGATCCCAATACCCATGTAAACATAGCTTACTGGCAGATCAATGAGGTCAGATCCCAATACCCATGTAAACATAGCTTACTGACAGATCAATGAGGTCAGATCCCAATACCCATGTAAACATAGCTTACTGACAGATCAATGAGGTCAGATCCCAATACCCATGTAAACATAGCTTACTGACAGATCAATGAGGTCAGATCCCAATACCCATGTAAACATAGCTTACTGGCAGATCAATGAGGTCAGATCCCAATACCCATGTAAACATAGCTTACTGACAGATCAATGAGGTCAGATCCCAATACCCATGTAAACATAGCTTACTGACAGATCAATGAGGTCAGATCCCAATACCCATGTAAACATAGCTTACTGGCAGATCAATGAGGTCAGATCCCAATACCCATGTAAACATAGCTTACTGACAGATCAATGAGGTCAGATCCCAATACCCATGTAAACATAGCTTACTGGCAGATCAATGAGGTCAGATCCCAATACCCATGTAAACATAGCTTACTGGCAGATCAATGAGGTCAGATCCCAATACCCATGTAAACATAGCTTACTGACAGATCAATGAGGTCAGATCCCAATACCCATGTAAACATAGCTTACTGACAGATCAATGAGGTCAGATCCCAATACCCATGTAAACATAGCTTACTGGCAGATCAATGAGGTTAGATCCCAATACCCATGTAAACATAGCTTACTGGCAGATCAATGAGGTCAGATCCCAATACCCATGTAAACATAGCTTACTGACAGATCAATGAGGTCAGATCCCAATACCCATGTAAACATAGCTAACTGACAGATCAATGAGGTCAGATCCCAATACCCATGTAAACATAGCTTACTGACAGATCAATGAGGTCAGATCCCAATACCCATGTAAACATAGCTTACTGGCAGATCAATGAGGTCAGATCCCAATACCCATGTAAACATAGCTTACTGGCAGATCAATGAGGTCAGATCCCAATACCCATGTAAACATAGCTTACTGGCAGATCAATGAGGTTAGATCCCAATACCCATGTAAACATAGCTTACTGGCAGATCAATGAGGTCAGATCCCAATACCCATGTAAACATAGCTTACTGACAGATCAATGAGGTCAGATCCCAATACCCATGTAAACATAGCTTACTGGCAGATCAATGTAAACATAGGTCAATGAGATCCCAATACCCATGTAAACATAGCTTACTGACAGATCAATGAGGTCAGATCCCAATACCCATGTAAACATAGCTTACTGACAGATCAATGAGGTCAGATCCCAATACCCATGTAAACATAGCTTACTGACAGATCAATGAGGTCAGATCCCAATACCCATGTAAACATAGCTTACTGACAGATCAATGAGGTCAGATCCCAATACCCATGTAAACATAGCTTACTGGCAGATCAATGAGGTTAGATCCAATACCCATGTGTTGCGAACAGGTCGATTGTCGCGGTAGTCGTTTCGATGGAGAATAACTTTACAGTTATTTTGACCGCGGTGGTTATTGTTGTCATGGTTTCGTGGAAGAAACCGTTGTTGTGCATCATCTTTCAACGCTCCAATACCTGATAATGACCAAACCTGTTCAGGCTTTTTGGGAATTTAACTTCAATTAACCTGAAAGTTTTCATTGTAGAAACATCTGTTGGGTTGGTAGAATGTGTGAAGACCCTCCTCATTGGTTAATATTCCCTGTAGTAGAAACATCTGTTGTGTTGGTAGAATGTGGAAAGACCCACCTCATTGGTTAATATTCCCTGTAGTAGAACCATCTGTTGTGTTGGTAGAATGTGGAAAGACCCACCTCATTGGTTAATATTCCCTGTAGTAGAACCATCTGTTGGGTTGGTAGAATGTGGAAAGACCCACCTCATTGGTTAATATTCCCTGTAGTAGAACCATCTGTTGGGTTGGTAGAATGTGGAAAGACCCAATTGGTTAATATTCTGTAGTAGAACCATCTGTTGGGTTGGTAGAATGTGGAAAGACCCTCCTCATTGGTTAATATTCCCTGTAGTAGAAACATCTGTTGTGTTGGTAGAATGTGGAAAGACCCTCCTCAGGTTTTAAATTCATACTTAGTACAAATCTCTGTTGTCTGAGAATTAAATTATTATTTAATGAAATAAATGTAAAAATGCACTGTTTGTCTGGAAATAAAATAAACATTTATCTGGTTAATATTCTCCAGTCAACAGATGGCGATATCTTTTCAGGCGGCTATCAGAGTGACCCCCTATAATGGTAGTGGACCGCTTCTTCAAAACATCTGTCAGCCACCTCGGTAGCTTCCTAGCGGAAACGTTCAAGCTGTTCAGACTGCTTCGGTCTATATTTACTTCTGTATTTGGAACATAATTCTGTCTTTTAACTAGTTTCCCTCATTTTATGTCATATTTCCGTTTCGTCAGGTAACATCTAGCTGGCTTGATAAATGAGCCTATCACTTGGTTAATAGTCGCTAACTAGCTACATCTTAGCTGGCTAACATCCCCGACCATGAGCTCAGCAAGCTGCTGCCCTCCTGCTAAAAAAGAGGTCTGCTGGAAGGAGAAAGAATCTGGTATTTGGCTGAACGTTGTCGTGAAAGAGGAGAATGAAGGGAGGATGTCACAGTAAAGAAGAAGTCGAGTTGGCTGTTACACAGAAAGAAGAGGAAAGAAAACGATTATACTTTTTTGGAGTGAATTCCCTGAGAGATAACATCATATTGAAGGAGGAGGAGAGGGAAGAAGAGAAGGAGACAGAAGATCTGAGTAACACCAGTAAGTCCTGTCTTGAAAATAGTTGTTGAACTGATGGTAGAATGTGTAAAGTGGTTAATATTCCCTGTAGTAGAAACCACCTGTTGGAGAACCTGTTGGATTCCCTCCTCATTGGTTAATATTACCTGTTGTAGAACAATCTGTTGGATTGGTAGAATGTGGAAAGACTAAATTGGTAAAATATTCCCTGGAGTAGAAACATCTGTTGGGTTGGTAATGTTAATGTAGGTTTTAATTGATAAAGCTACACTGTAAGATGTGAATACCATCAAGAAGCTGGCCAACAACAAATCTTTAATAATGGATTTACACCCAAAATCACAACTTAAATGTCTCACGGAATGGACTTGCCTTCATTCAATACTGCAGTTCCACTGTACTAAACTGGAGGCGATTTCCAGCCCACCGTTGACTGCGGTCAAGTGAGCCGACAGTCGCAAAACGCGGTCAGGCCATCTGCTCTTCGGTTTCTTCCTGAATTTGCGTGGAATATAATTCACTTTATGGAATGGCGTTTTTTAGTCAGGTAGGGAAACTGAGTTGAATGGACTCTCATGCACAGGTTAGTCCAGACGATGGCTACAAATCATTCCAAGCAAACTGTTTGAAGCACACTTATTCAATCTTCCATAATAAAAATGATACCAAATCGTTTATTTAATGTTCGCCTTATCATAAAGTACTTTATCATTGCTGGAGTGTCAAGCGTTAACTGGACTGGTGTAAACGCTACAACATACAATGACTACTGCACCTGTACATAGCCCACCTATAATTTAGCCCAAACAACTACCTCTTTCCCTACTGTATTTAATTAATTTATTAATGTAGGAATTGATAAAGCTTACACTTATTTTGCTCCTTTGCACCCCATTATTTTTATTTCTACTTTGCACATTCTTCCATTGCAAATCTACCATTCCAGTGTTTTACTTGCTAAATTGTATTTACTTTGCCACCATGGCCTTTTTTTGCCTTTACCTCCCATCTGCTTTCTCACCTCATTTGCTCACATCGTATATGGACTTGTTTCTACTGTATTATTGACTGTATGTTTGTTTTGCTCCATGTGTAACTCTGTGTCGTTGTATGTTCCAAGCAAACCATTTGAACTGCTTTGCAATTTATCTTGGCCAGGTTGCAATTGTAAATGAGAACTTGTTCTCAACTTGCCTACCTGGTTAAATAAAACATGAAATAAATAAATAAAACATTCTATAGGCCTCTCTGACTAAGAACCACACAGAGACCTGCATTTTGTAGTGGCTTTAATAACACTTGTGAAAAGTGACTTCAGGTGATTGAGGGATCTAGTCTAGATTAAACGTCAGAGGAAGTTTTGTCATGTGGAGGTTTCATTCAGGTCTCTGTTTAATTAAATCATCTGTTTGTCTTTGACAGGAGAGAGACCAGACTCTCCTTCTGACAGCAGGGAAGAGTCCTTCAGGGAAACCAGACCCCGAGACGTCCAAACCAGCAGGACGACATCACTGCTCCCAGTGTGGAAAGAGTTTTACTCAGTCAGGGAGCCTGAGAACACATAAGAGAATACACACTGGAGAGAAGCCTTACCACTGTTCCCAATGTGGAATGACGTTTACCCAGTTAGGGAGCCTGCAAACGCATGAGAGGGGACACACAGGGGAAAAGCTTTTCCAATGTTCCCATTGTGGAAAGAGTTTTGGCCAGGTAGGAAACCTGAACAAGCATGAGAGGACACACACAGGTAAGAAGATGTACCGCTGCTCCCAGTGTGGAGAGAGATTTACCCGGTTAAGGTACCTGAAAGAGCATGAAAGAATACATACAAATACACAGGAGGAGAAGACATACCACTGCTCTCATTGTGGAAAGACATTTTCCCAGTCAGAGAACCTGAAAACACATGAGAGAATCGAGAGGCTGTGTTCTGACTTGTGTTTCTGACTGAGAATGTGTGTGTTTGTTTGGGCTGTCAGACTTGAGTTCACTTTGTATAATGTTAGTGCACTATTTTTAATTGTGATTAATCCATTGTCTGAAAGGGTTGAAAACACACTGAAAACATCCAAAATACATACTATATACAGCTAAAATCTACAATGCCATGTAAACACAAGATGACATTGAGGTTAAATAAAGTGTGCTTTATCAATTGAACATATTTTGACACGTCCACTGTGTGTCTCTGTAGAGTCATAATATCCATAACAACTAGAGGTCAAACAGGGAGATGGTTCCATTCATTTTCCCCACAGGGCTGTGTTTTGTTTAGACTCACCCTGGTGTGATGTTTTGATAACCATGGAAACCTCTCTGGGACAAGGTGACTGAGGACACAGTGTGTTGTGAATTTATTGTCATGTTTTTAAAATGGTATAAATGCCTTTATTTTAGCTGGACCCCAGGAAGAGGAGCTGCTGCCTTGGCAGGAACT
Source organism: Oncorhynchus masou masou (assembly GCF_036934945.1). NCBI lineage: Eukaryota > Metazoa > Chordata > Actinopteri > Salmoniformes > Salmonidae > Oncorhynchus > Oncorhynchus masou. Next base: position 6,457 of record NW_027016637.1, on the reverse strand, counting down.
AATGGGGATCCACAATAAACCCCAGGAAGAGGAGCTGCTGCCTTGGCAGGAACTAATGGGGATCCACAATAAACCCCAGGAAGAGTAGCTGCTGCCTTGGCAGGAACTAATGGGGATCCATAATAAACCCCAGGAAGAGTAGCTGCTGCCTTGGCAGGAACTAATGGGGATCCACAATAAACCCCAGGAAGAGTACTTTTATCAATGGGGATCCATATTAAACCCCAGGAAGAATAGCTGCTGCCTTGGCAGGAAGTAATGGGGATCCATAATAAACCCCAGGAAGAGTAGCTGCTTTGGCAGGAACTAATGGGGATCCATATTAAACCCCAGGAAGAGTAGCTGCTGCCTTGGCAAACAATGGGGATCCAAATAAACCCCAGGAAGAGTAGCTCTGCAAGGAACCTGGGGATCCATATTAAACCCCAGGAAGAGTAGCTGCTGCCTTGGCAGAACTAGTTTCCATATTAAACCCCATGAATTGTCCTTGGCAGGAACTAAATCCGTAATGACAAATACTTTTATCAATATATTTGTCTCTCTCTACTCTCGGATTCAAATATGCTAATTAGCATCAAAGTAGACAACATGCAAGACTACAAATCCCTGTCCTTCTGGAAGTCATCTCCCAACTCATTTCACAGAATTGTCCAAGAAATCTGGAGCTTTGTCAGAGTGAACATTGGGTTCTTGTTCACCTCCTTGATCAAGGCCCTTCTCCCCGATTTCTCAGTTTGGCCGGGCAGCCTGCTCTAGAAAGAGTATTGGTGGTTCCAAACTTCTTCCATTTAAGAATGATGGTGGCCATTGTGTTCATGGGGACCGTTTGCTACAGACATTTTTGGTACCTTTCCACAGATCTGTGCCTCGACACAATCCTGTCTCAGAACTGTACCGACAATTCCTTTGACCTCATGGTTTGGTTTTTGCTCTGACATGCACTGTAAACTGTGGGACCTTATGTAGACAGGTGTGTGCCTTTCCAAACCATGTCTAATTTATTGAATTTACCACAGGTGGACTACAATCAAGTTGTAGAAACATCTCAAGGATGATCAATGGAAGAAGGATGTCTGAGCTCATTTTCTAGTCTCATAGCAAAGGGTCTGAATACTTAAGTAAATACATTTGCAAAAAATTCAAATCTGTTTTTGGTTTGTTATTATGGGGTTTTGTGTGTAGATTGATGAGGGGAAAAACATATTCAATTTTATAATGAGGCTGTAACGTAACTAAATGTGGAATAAGTGAAGGGGTCTGAATACTTAATGAATACACTGTATACCACTGGAAGAGCTTTCTATCATTGGCAGTTTTGTACACAGTCAGGTGATACGTGGTATAGAAAGTCCAATCTTAGGAGAGAACATGGGAGGCACTATACTGTGTGTCTGCAGGTGTCTATCTGGTCAAAACCACTGATACAGGTGCCCCTCCACCCTCTGGTGGGATGGATCATAATTATGATAATCAACTGAAATAAATTAAAAATAAACTTTTGGTTCCTCAACTGCGTTTGCCACTCCAGTCAGCAGATGGCGATGTGCGTCTTTTAGGTTCAGGCGATGCTGCCAGTGTGACGTATAATCTAGTGGACGGGACGCTGCTTCAACAACAACAGTTCGACACCCTCGGTAGCTTAATAGCAAACATAGCTACAACATTCACTTTCTTTACACTGTTTTGGTGTATATTAGTCGCTGTGTATTAAACACACTTCTGTCGTATGTACGTGTTGGCACATTTAATTATATAATTACGTTGTTTGTCAGCTAGCTGGTTTGCTAAATTAGCTTAGAACTAGGCTAGTTGCTAATGCTAGCTAGCGAACATCCCCGACCATGAGTTCACTAAGTTACTCTCCTCCTGCTAAAGAAGAGGAGGTCTTCTGGACGGAGAAAGAAGCTCTCCTGAAAGAGGAGGAGGAAGAGAAGGATGTTTCAATACAAAAACAAGTAGAGGGTGAAGCTGTTACCGTGAAAGAAGAAGAGAAAGACGTTTCAGTGGAAGAAAAGGAAGACTCGTTCAGATTGAAAGAGGAGGAGGCGGAGATGACTGTCACATCGGTAAAGGAGGAGGAGGAAGAAGAGGACACTGGACATCTGGGCCCGGTTTCCCCAACGCATCTTAAGGCATCCTATGGTTCTAACGGTGAACTCAGCCGTAAGATGGTTTTGAGAAACTGGGCCGTGATTAACACTAGTAAGTACTGTCTTAAAAACAGAGGCACAAACTCTGCAGTTGTTGAACTGATGTGTGGTGTTAAAGGGTCCAGACCTGAATAATCGAGAATTGTGGAAAGAACTGAAAACTGCTGTTAAAAATTTTGATATTAAATTTATAGATTGTGTCCATTGATTCTTCACAAAAAAATACAGTTTTAAGAATATAAAAGGTCACATACCTCATGAGCTTAGTTCAACTGTTGTACCCCATCAGAACCCCAAATAAGATTTTTTTTACTCCAATGTTTAGAAACAATGTAAATCAACACTGTTTAGCCTCAACATGGTTAAAACTATCATGTTGATTTCATGGATGGTCAGTCCCTGCATCCGTAGGTCTGTCTATGAATTTGAGAGTAGTTACATTTCTCCAGACCCATCCATCATCTTATTACCAAAACAGTGGTGGAATGACATCTTTGTTATTGTTTGAACTGCAGATTGGTTGATCGATTGATTTGGCTTTTTTAAAGGGACAACCTAGTATTTAAACAGCAACAAAATGCCTGCCCTGAGACTTGGTTTGGTAAACAGCTGAGGGATGGGGGCTGGATAAATGTAACCACTCTCACATTCAATTAATTGCCCTCTTGCGCCTATTTTAGCAAACACAGAAAGGGGCCTATATTGGTGACCAAAGGTTGTCTGGCACACTGCTTAGGGGTTCAGCAACTGTAATAACTTATTTCTAGCCGAAAATCATCGATGTTACTACTAATGTGAAAACAAGACTAAATATGACTATTGTTGCTCACTTGACTGTCTCAAGACAATTGTCAAATAATTTTAACATTCATTACAGATGTCAATTGTTGTACAATATCATGGCTACGCTGTTGGCATCACCTTTTACAGTGGATTTCTGCTGTTGTGGGCCTTTAACCATCTGTCAGACTTTGTTGTTCACACAGGAGAGAGACGTGACTATCGTGGATCCTCTGGGGAGCCTCAACAACATCATGAAGCTGACGAGGCAGAGAAGAGTCCCTCCCGATCAGAACACCTCAAGAAACACCAGTGGAGACCAACAGGGAAGAAATCTCACTGCTGCTCTGACTGTGGGAAGAGTTACTTAAGATCAAATTCACTAAAAGTACAAATGACAATTCACACTGGAGAGAAATCTTATAGCTGTGGTCAATGTGGGAAGAGTTTTACTACATCTCGCCATCTGATTGTACACCAGAGAACACACACAGGAGACAAATCTTATAGCTGTGATCAATGTGGGAAGAGTTTTACTCAGTCAAGCAGCCTGTTATCTCACCAGAGAAAACACACAGGAGAGAAATCTTACAGCTGTTATCAATGTGGGAAGAGTTTTACTCAGTCAAGCAGCCTGTTATCTCACCAGAGAACACACACAGGAGAGAAACCTTATAGTTGTGAACAATGTGGGAAGAATTTTACTACATCCAGCCATCTGATTGTACACCAGAGAACACACACAGGAGAGAAATCTTATAGCTGTGAACAATGTGGGAAGAGATACTCCAGCCATCTGATAAATGATCTTATCAAACATCAAGAAATAAAAGATACATAAAATGCATTAATGAAGGAGTTGTTTCATGATATCAATGAATTAATGTCACAATGTAGAATGTTTAAACATTGTAGTAGGAGTATTTTAATGATGTCACAATGTAGAATGTTTTAACATTGTAGTAGCAGTATTTTAATGATGTCACAATGTAGAATGTTTAAACATTGTAGTAGCAGTATTTTAATGATGTCACAATGTAAAACACTAAACGTTTGCCCCCTGTTCAATTGATTTCTGCATGATATGGATATTAGCCTCAGGGGGAAAATCCAGGCTCTGAATTGAAAGAGTGCTATTTATATGATATAACAGAAAGTGACTCACACAAAAAGAGCTGTGTTACACTTACAGCATTGGTGACCCACTTGAATCAAAATGTAGCTAGATGTTTTCTACAAGTTGTCCTCTAACCAGTGATGTCCACATTATTCCCAGATTCCATGTGGTTTTTGAGCTGTTCGTTTTAACAGGACAAACTCATCTCCCCCTTTCACACAAATGATTTCAACATGATATCGATGAGTGATGAAAAATAAGTTTTGCGTTCCTTTGTTTAACGACCTCTAAATTTAAATGCA